>NC_061121.1:205992090-206060418 GCF_002878395.1 Capsicum annuum
AGATTTTGAGGAGAATTAGGAATGTTGCTTGTGAGTTTGACTTACCTGCAAGTGTGGGTTCTATTCATCCCGTGTTTCATGTGTCCATATTGAAAAAAAGTGTGGGATACTTCCTTGATTGTTCTTGTTGAGAATGTTGGTGTTATGGGTTTCTTGTCTAATGAGGATCTCCCAATTGATATATTGGATAGATAAATTCATAGATTGAGGACTAAGGATATAGCTTCGGTATAGGTGCTTTGGAGAAATAAAAAGGTAGAAGAGACTACATAGGAAGCTGAGAAGATATGAAGGCCAAATACCCATTCTTGTTCCCCGGGTTGATGAAAGTGCTTAAGGTAAGAGTTTTGTTTTCCTCTTGTCATTATCTAAGTTGTCATTTGATTCTTGTATATTCTTGTTATTCCCATTCTAAAAGTGTCCTAACTCATAATTTGAGGATGAATGATCCTAAGGGGGAGATAATGTAAGACCTTTAAAATTTTGATCATTTTATTTTTGTCATTCCCGTATTTGTAATATAAATTTTTTACTTGAATTATGTTTAGGGAAGTTAATAGGGTAATCAGGGAAAGTTTCAAAATTTTTTGGAGGGGTTCAAGGAAATTTTAGGACCCCGAGGAAATCAGGATCCATGATATCGCCGTGTCATGGAGGTTAGCATCCAGGATATTGGTGTGGCATGGAAGATAATCTCCGCTATAACGACGTGACACACCAAGGTAAGAATTTCATGTAGTCTTGTTTTTATTTACTCTGGATGAGGGGCTTTTGGTCTTTTTACCTCTTGTAATACTTTTAAACATAAAATAGTCCTATTCTCATTAGTTTTAAAAGATCAAATCTTTTATTTCACTCGCAAACACAAAACCCAAAAGCATTCAAGCGTTTCAATGTGCATTCATCATCCGGTTTTCAAACTTCAAATTGATTACATATTCTTGTGTGTTTCAGGCATGTATCTCTTCTCTAAGAAAATATTTTACAAAAGTATGTGATAAATTGTTGTTCATACAATTTAAGCTGTGGGATTTGAAATTAGGTTGAAGGGTATTGGTTTTTTTTTAATGAATTACTTATCCTATGACTTGAATTGATTTAATGCTTTAAATTAGTATTTTTCGGACAAAATTGGTACTTTAATTTAATGGTTGGAATGGGAAACATGGGTTTCCCAAAATTGGATGAATTTTGGCTTAGAATTGCATGAACCTCAACCCACTTTATGAATTTGATTTAAACAGAGGAAAATTGCATGGTCTAACTTGCTTATGAACTCAATGCGTTGCATTAATTGATAAATGACTATTTAAATGTATTTGGATGGCCTTGGTAGCCATGGTTTGGATATTAATTGAACTAGGGAGTCAATGTAGATTGTGTGGATTGGTTTGGCATGTATAATTTAACTTGCAAGTGTATTGGTATGATGATACCAAGTGGTAAATGCCTTAATGAATGATTCTCGGGTTAATGATTGGAATTATTTACTAAATGAGTTTAATTAGGGCTTAAAGGGGTTTGTGTAGCTTAACATGATGGTGGAGGTCACAGGGAGACCAATACTGGAAACCACGTTGCCGAGTGGGGGCCTTTATGATCGTGCGTATTGTTCACACATTATATATATATTTTTAGAATGGTTGGAGCCTCAATGGATTTTTCCCTTCCTCTATTTTTCTCCGATTTGTGTGGCTAACACGCAATGGGGCCCTTTCAGCAGGGGGAGCTGCACACACATAGCCCGTGGGTGACCTTAGGATGGATAGAGCTACACTTTCCAAATTAATGGTTTTAAAAATATCATGTTCATGACCCTTACCCTACCTCGGCATGCTATATACATGTATATCTGTATGTATGTATGTATAAATATACATATATGTATGTATGTATGTATATGTATATATATATATATGTATGTATATATATATGTATGTATATATATGTATATATCTGTGTGTGTATATAAATATATATCTATAATACATATATATATATGTATGTACCTGTATGTATCTCTTTCTATCTATCTATCTCTATATATATTTATATATATATATATATATATATATAATGTGTGCATTGTAGTTTTGACTGGTTTTTGGACATGGTATTATGTTATCACTTTTCCTGAGTTACATGCTAGTGCTCATCCCACTAACCATCCCCGGACACTGCATCATTTCATGATGTAGGGTCCTGGGGGTTTTCTCATTGCTTGTGCAGTGTTAGGTGATTCTAGTTCGTTCGTTGGTCAGCTTTGAAGTGGTGACCTTCCATTCTTCGAAAATCCTGTCATTTCATAGTTCTGTTTTCATTTATATTTAGACTATATATTTTGGATTTTTTTGGTCATGGTTGGGGGCATGTCCCGACCTATTTGGTATTCTAATTTTAAAGACTATTGTGGAAAGATGTGGGTTGGTTGGATATTTATAGACTCTTAGTTTTTCTTAGATTTATCTATTCTTCTTTTATTACTTTGTTAATTGGCTTCTGCATTATCTTCAAGATTATTTTTGGTGCTCATGAGGTTAGGCGATAGGGGTGGTCTCCAATCCATGGTGGGCTTGAGATACCCATCATGCCAGGCCCTGATTTGGATCATGAGACAGATTCGAATGAAAATAGCTTTCTCAAAACAAATGGTTTCAGTTGTGGGTACTAATACTATCTCTTTTAAATATTACTTGAATAGATAGTCACGCAGTACCAGACTATATACATAATCATATCTTTTGGACTCATTGAATCAAGTCAAGCTACTAACCTTTTAATCTACGAAATTTTTCCAAATTTAATGCTAGTTCATCAATAATGGGGTATGTACTTCCAGTTCTAATTCTTTCACCTGTTTAATTTAGAAAGACATGAAAATGAGTTTTGATTGAGAATATATGTTTAATCATGAGAAATTACTATTATTTGTTTGAGGTACTAGTATAGAAAGAGAAACAATCATGTCAAAGTGAATTTATACATTCATCCAACACCTCACATCAGAATGCTAATAAAATTGAGAAATAAACAAAATGGACAGGATTTACTAATATTCAAAAGTAATTCATGCAAAGCTCCTAGAATCCATTTTTAGTTTACCAACAAAGAATCATAAAAGTTCAACTAGAGTGGATCAAGCTACAGCTAAGCAATAAAAAATTTTATAACTCCGTTCTGCAGCTCTTGATGGTGCTTATCACATTATATAGCAATGACACATATATTGGTGATAGTATACTATGTATACTTGAGCATCAATAGACAGGTAAGGTAGCTCCAACACAAGCTCAAAGGCTCTAAACTCAAAAGGAAGACCATTTGGATTAAAACACTACTTATCATCAAAAAAATGAAATTAACTTCTTCAGAGAAATACCATATATCAAAAGAAACATTGTACTGAAATAAAATGATTTGAATAGAGAGGAACAAAAATAGATGATACATCAAACGCACACTGAGAAATTTTGGATGGTCTACTTGTTGTTGTATCAAAATACATATGACATCAAGCTAATAAAATGCAAACGAAGATATCATTGTCAGAATAATCAATATAAATAATATGCATCCCTCAAACAACACAACCACCATAGGTTGCTGAACATGCTTAAGTTTCATTCATTTGCAATAGAGGATATCATCCAATGCTTTTAATAGTTATATATACTTCCTTTATTGATAAATAAAGAACAACATATAGATAAATAAAGAACAACATATACTAAGTCTAGAATTTTTATTAAATTAAATAAAAAAATGTAAGACAGGCTACAATACAAAGCTCAGACAATGTGGAACAAAAGATATTCTAAGGCTAATTTTTGTATTTCTTTCTCCAATGATTTGGCCAAAAGTAGCATTAGGTTAAAGCTCTTCATAAATACATGCTACATAGAGAAAAGAAGATGGATAACATAATTGTTATAGTAACCTTTGTAATTTAAGAAAGATTATAATTGATAGAACTAATTAGTGCCAAGTACTGTTTGAATTTGAAGTACAGTAGCTAGAACTCAGTGGTCGAGTTCAAATTATAGTTGATTCATGTGTTGCATGAATTTGAAGTACCATGAACTAATTTTAGTTATTTAATTTGTACATTTTATATTGAATCTTTTTTCTCTATCTAATACAATCCTGTTTTAAATAGAATTAACAAAATCCCTACAAATAAAGAGATACAAGTAAAGACAGTGACAATAGCTTTTTCATCTGAAATCATAGCTTACATGCATGGATTCAACTAATTTTTCAATAGTATTAACAAATTACTTGAGGAAGCAAATTTTTTATCTGCGAAAAACTATATGAAACTCTTAGAGATACCCCCTATTGGAATTACTTATTCGCCGACACACTCTGGATGATAAAATCTATATACTTTTATCAATAGAAGAACAAAGAGATATAGTTATATTGTTAAACATTTTTTGAAATATTTAGAGTATCATAATAGGAGCTATGATTAGTTCCTTTTTTTCTTTTTCCTAAGGTACATAATTCAATGGATGTGAAGAACTTCAAAATGCAACATTACACCAAAATTATATAGTATTTACTTAAATATGATTCTCTATCAAAAAAGTCAACCTTCTACACTAGCAGGAACCAATCTACATTAACAAAGATCGACGGGACTTACGCTTATGCTTAAAGTTAAAATTAGAAAAATGACTATCCCACATTAATATACTTTCAATCCTAAAACAATATATAAAATTTACATGCATTTATATGGAAGTCGTGGGCTAAGAGAACCTTAAGAAAATTATATTGAATAAGAGAGAGCGTCAAGAGTGGACATCAGATATTGCTTAACCTTTCCTCATGAAACATGGTACGAAGAGGAGGCACATTGAATCGGGTGATACACAGAGTTTCTATAGACTATCCACTTTTAGAGCTTCAACATAATAATGCAGTAACCATATACTTTTCAATAAAACTATAACAGGTATTATTGTTTCGCCAATAAAAATAAATTTTCTGGTAGATTGTCATTCCTAAGTACAAACTTGTTAAAAGTGAATCAAATTCTTTGCAGAAAACTTAGGTACACTACTAATATGTATATATAGTTATAAAAGTAAGTTCCCGATATCATGTACAGCAAATATCTAGCAAAATATGAAAATCATATAACTGGTACACTCACAGTTGGTCTCACTAAGAACAAAAAGAAAATCTTATGTGGACCTCTCTCATACACTTTTCTTGTTGAGCAATCACCTATATATACCCTATCTAATATCAAAAAGATAAAGCAAGAAGATATGTATAGGATTAGTAAATCATTTATATATTTCACTTGATATACCGATGCAAGTATCTCATTAAATATACACTTGGTTATGCTTTTAAACCATGAAAATGCTAAATAAAGCTAAAACATTCATGATCACAACACCTGAATCATGGAAGCTTCAAATAATATGTCAAATCAAATTAAAAAAACTTTAATGTACACTACATTTCTAGCATCATTTTTTATTTTTCCATCATCATCATAAACTAATATCTTTCGCCCTTTCCTACTTGTCACGCATGAAAGAGCAACATACAAATGCTCATGCGTAAATAATGGTTTCTTCATAAATAATTCTACATGAGATAGTGACTGGTCTTGACTTTTATTGATTGTCATTTCAAAAGACACAATAATTGAAAATTATCCGCGCTGAAACATAAAAGGTATTCTCACATCAGATGAAGTCAACGTCATTCTTGGGATAATCACTTTTTCTCCATCCATATTACCTAATAAAACCTTGACTTCAATAACTCAATTTTCAAGCCTTATGATGATCAATCTTGTGCCATTATACAATTCTGATAACTGATCAATATTTCTCGATAACTTCACAGGAGTGCATACCTTTCGAGAAATAAAGTTATTTGGAATTCTAGAATATTTAATAGTATTTAGCAATTCTGGCATATGCACTTGATCCAAAGCTATAAAATCATTATCATACATACAAATTGAAACTGAAATAGTTCTTCTCAAGATTATGATTGAGTGAAATTACGTATTCATTGAGAAATTCCACCATATAGAGAATCGGGGCATGAATTGCTCTTTGTTGAAAGTAATCTATTCATTAGAATAACTGAGAAAATCAGGATAACTACTTTCTACAATTGTAGATACTGGATCATCACAATTATATATAAGAATATCATCAGGTATTCGAACATTTTTAATGCCATCGATAGAACTTCTAATACTTCCATGACCAATTGCCAAAATCCAATTTGAAATTTATTTTAACCCTTTTAAATGTGACCCTAACTGATTTTGTTGCAATATCATAGTCCTTGTCAATTTCAAGACTACATAGTGGGCCACAAATAAGAAGAGGATAGAGTAGCATGAATAATATCTTGGTAAGTACCTTTTGCTTGAGTCATTGCCAAGAATAACTATTTTACCTACTAATAATCAATATGATTTGAAGTATTTTTAAATCTAAGAATATCTCAAAGAGTTTGATCAAAATCTTCAAAACAATATCTATTTATCATTGGCACCTCATCCCTTATAATTGAATTCGTCTTGATGATCAATTTTGCAAGGGGACTACCTTACTTTATGTTATATGTGGCATCTTCATTTGGATTGAGGAAAATAACAAATCTTGAATGAGCAGTTTGATCTGTAAGTAACAAAAGAGATACAATCACACTTGATGCAAAACATATTATAATATTTTCACTAGATCGTATACTAGAAGATAAGTCCTCAAAATAAATGTCTTGTCAGTTCTTCCATAATCATATAAGAAGAACAATCTACTATTGTCTTCATCCACTGCTATCATAATTTTCTCATAAATAAATTTTTGTTCTATTATCAAATTCAGTAATAGACGTTGATGTTCATCCAACAAAGAGTGTTTATTATACCGCATATCATCATTAACTAATTTGTTGCTATTGTCAACTTTTTTCTCATTGTAAAGAGGTCTTGGCATCGTTGAAAAAAATTGAAAACTTCTTCTGCAATCTTTCAAAATTTTTTGAACTTTTGTAAACAATAATTTTTCACTTCATCATTGCATAGCTCTGCATCTGAAAGAACAATATAAAAATCAAAATTACATGATTACACAAAAAAAATTATTATCTAATATAATGATCTTGATAGAATTTTATTTTATTTCTTTGTCAAAGAAATATCTTGGAATAGTGTTTTTCAATTTTGGTTTATAGTTGCTGAGGAAACATTTAGATTCAATAATATTGTTTGATGTAGTAGTATAAAGCTCTTTATTCGATGGAGAAAAAAGAGAAAAAAATAAAATAGCATGGAGTTGATGTCCTATTTATATATAACACCTTCACTTAGTTTTATAGCTAAATATTATCTTACTTAACTAACTATCATTATGAAATAAGAAACTTTTGCATTTATCTTTCATGTAAGTAACTTCAAGCATCTTTGAAAATTTTTAAAGTAGGGAGAGATTAAGCAACAAATTATATACTCCACACAAAATATCAACAACAACAACCATAACTTAATTGAAAAGTGTATAAAAGTAAATCTAAATGAAATTTCAAGCATTAATCATTGAATTACAATGCAAGGGAAGATATCATCACTTAAATCATTCAAGGTTTTAGACATTTGTTTATCACTAAAAAGGCAATTTATCTCAAAAAAACATATATTTTTTAATATTCTACAACTGAATAATCCATTTATATCACCACATGCACACTGAGATTATATAAAATATTGTCATAACTTGAAGATAAAAGGTATATATTCATACCTGGACTAGTCAATAATATTTTTTCTTTGTAAAGGATATCATCTGACAATAATCACTATGTTTCTTTCCAAACATTTTCTTGTCATGACATCAAATTCGATAACAATATCATAAAAAATAATTGTCTAAGATACGATGGGATACTCCAACTACTTGCCTTCTTTATGACATTCACTTATTCTATGACATCATCCAATAAGCCAAGTGCATAATATGCATCTCTAAAAGTGGTATGATCATGATTGTTGATAAACTTAATATCCTTATAATATTTTTTGACCTTTAATGACATTCAACTGTGAGGTTGTATAGCTCACCAGATTCTTGAGGAATAAAAAAAATCCATCCAATAGAAAATTCAAATTTCTTACTTAATCTTTTATAATTCGATTTGAAATGCAGATTTTTTTTTCTTTTTTCCTATCTTTATTAATTCAATTTCTATGGAAACCTAAGAGAAAATTCTGCATAAGTTAGTTGTCTTTCTTTATATAATCATTTATTTTCTGCAAATCAAATTAAAAAGATCAATTCTCTTACACATGACTTATTGATAATATGATCAAATGGATCATCATCAGATAATATGACATTTTGTTCATTTGAAAGATAAAATGTCAGTCGCTCCACCAAAGGTTTCCTATAGTGAATAGGAAGTCCAAATATCCTCCAAGCAGCTTCACAAGGTGATTTGTATCGATAATCATAATTCATTAATTTCATCAACATCTTGTGAAATCTCCTTATGCACACTTCAAGAAAAAGCAGTAGTGGCATCATCATACCCTTTATTAACATACTTAAATAAGTACTTGATAAATTTTAACTAATTACACCACTCCACATTTATGTGAGCTCCATACTTTAAAACAAAAAATGATTGTGTGGCATGACAAACCTATTGTCCAAGTAAATATAATCCTTCTTGATAGTTATTTCACTATCTCTTCTTCTATAAACAAGATAACCATCATTGTCAATTGTGGTTGAATATACAAAATTCTTGAGAAAGTATTTTCTATATCTCCCATTTTGCATGCAAGAAGAAGATCTTCTAGCAGCACCACAAGGGTCATGCATTATGAAAATTTTCATGGTCTTGTAATAATGAGGATCAACTACTTTATCTAATATTTTTACTGTAATTATTCTATCATTATCTATAACAGATGGATATTTGTTATGTTCGTGCAGGAACAATAATAAATGAGCATGGGGCAACCCACATGTTTGAAACTCGATTGTATAAATCACTACACAAAAAAGTTTAAAGAAGTTAAGAAATAAATAAAGAATTTCAATACATTAAAAAAGATTCTCATACAAAATTAGAAACAATATTAAAATATTATTTGAAAAACTATATGTATACCTGATTTTACTTATTCAAAAACTTTATTGCCTCATAAATTCTATTTCATGCGATCGAATTTGATTTTGAAAGCCTTTTTTAAGATGTTTGGACAATCCTCGAGATTTAAGCCCTTGGTCAAATAAAAACTTTGAATCTCAAGCCTCTTGGAAATGCAAGTGCATGTGATAAAAAGATCAGGACATCCAACCCATTTGCATATTGTCATAGCATCTTGATAGTTTTGAATCATGTATCGTATACCTCTCGTGAAGGTTGATGAAAGAACAACTCTTTTACCTTGGGATGACAGATTAGTTTTTCCATGTAAAATAGCTTTCTGTAATATATTATATAATGCAACTCTCAGTAGTTTATGATGAGCCTTAATATATTTTTAATCAATCTGATTCAATCATTGTATATGCATCAACTAAAAATTATTGAAATAAGCTTTTTGTAGAAACAATTGTTGCTACTTCATTCTTCTTTTGTTGAATCCTATAAGAAAAAGTCTCTCGTTGTAAGACCCTTAAAAATTTTGATTCTTTTATTTTTCACCTTCGTGCATGCATAATGTCAATTTTGACTTGAGTTGTATTTAAAAATGTTAAAAGGATAATTTGAAAAAGTTGTGAAATTTTTGGAAGGGGTTCTGTAATACCCCAAAAATCCAAACCAATACTAGAACAATGTTTCAATCTCCTGTAAAATAAATTATAGTTCTTTGGTAGTTTTATGAGTGAGTTTGATGTATATTAAGGTCTCAAATAACTCCTAGCTATTAGACGAATCAAAATATCCCTTACCGGTTGAGTTTTTGAGAAGAATGTTGCTATTGTCAACTTCAAACGTGCATATCTTTTGTTCTACTTAGAATTTTTTATCTCAAGACCCACCAAATTGTATTAAATTGAATCAGCTTTCCATCGATACTAAATTTGACTAAATCTGATATCCGGGTGAGAAGTTATGGCACTTTTAGTGAAAGGAAATAGCCCATCGCGATTAGGCCGCGTCATGGTGATGGAAAAAATCACGTTTTTCCTTTTCCAGTAGAGCATCGTGATGGCGTCACATCATTCCAAGGTGCCAAATTGGGATCGTCCATTTCCAATAGCGCAATGCGATAGCACCGTGTCACGTCGTAGGTCAAAATTGGGATGGTTAGTTCGTGTTTTTAATTTCCAAGGGCATTTAAGTCCTTTCCCTTCACCCCATTCAGAACAAAACACGAGATTTAAATCCCAAGAGAGACTTATTTGCTCATTCTTCCACAATTATCTAAAATTAAAGTAGCCCTCTTTAAGAACAAAATCCTAACTCATCCAGCATTCAAGATCATGCTTCAAGAATTCATCAACTTTCTCAGTTTCACCAACTAAGGTAAGTTAAATGTTCATCCATGGATCTCTTTCACCCATGGAGTCCAAGAATCTAATTTCAAATTCATAGATGTAATTTTTATTACAAGTTATTGTTATTTTAACCATGAATCCCCATGAATTATAATTCTCTATCATGTTTACATGAAATTGTTGTTGTTATTAAACCCCACACGTTTGAATAATGTTATTCGTTAATTTAAATCATAATTATTAATGATGATATTGAAATCATGCTATTACTACAATCTTTAAACTATTCCCATGCTTATCTTAAACTGTGAATATCAAGTGTTCGATGAAATGCCTACAAAAAAGAATTTTGAATAAATGCCTTCACACTATGCCCTCAAAATTTTAGTACTATTTTGCTAGTATTGCTTTCGAGTCCTAAGGGTTATGAATACCCAAAAACATAGTTGTTTACTTAGTTTAAGAATCTTCAAAATAGTTTTAGCTACATTATGAGCATTATCTCCCTTTCAAGTAGGGGTTCAACGGAGCTTTATTTAAAGAACATTAACCACCACTTCAGCCGATCATAAATTCTATGACGTTTTTAAGACCTCACTAATAAGCCAACCGACATAGAAATAAACTGGGCGGACAATCATTGTGCTGTGATATTGACTAATTATTATTATTATTATGAAATACCATATTCTATTAAGTTAGTTATTGTAGACTAGGAATCCAAAAAAACTTTAAATCAAGATAATAAGATCGGATATTAATGAACTCTATAAAAGAGTTATCTCTCATAACAAGACTCTTACCAATCTATTTACAACAAGTAGATCTACACCGAGGGAATTAGTAATGTGTCAAGAGCATTACTCATTCAGTCAGTCATCATAATCATTTAAACTTAGAACAGTTCAGTATTTTGAGTCAGTTTAGTTAAGAGTAGGACTTAACACTGAGCAAACCCAGGGATAGGGGCTCACCTGCCAGTTGAGGGCGTAACATTTAGTAGAAGACCCTGCATTCCATAACTATATATCCAACGTAGGTTGAGATGTTAACCTGCCAGTGAGGGTTGATCTTATAAGGGTACCTGCCAGATAAGGGTAACCCTTAGTACTTCAGGACAACACTTTAATGGATCCACACAGCCAATGTCAGTACCCATGGCATGGCACTGACACCCTTCCAACTGGGGTCACAAGTTGGACCCCAACTTTCTTATTGGGGTATGTCGGTTAGATGATGACTCCTACATTATCAGTTTAGTTTTTAGTATACTTCAGTTTAGGTTTGCATTGACCTTAGCATACAGATATCATTTATTCAGTTATCAAATTTTGTTATTTTTAGTTTACAAACTATTTTTAGAATCATATTATATTCTTTTCAAGCATTCTCAGATTTTACAGCTGTCATGCATATATATTCAGTAAATCGCATTCTAACCAGTCATCCATTACTTCATGCATGTTTACTCAGTATCTCATATTATTCAGCCATTTATTATTTCATGTTCAGTTATCCTATACTATTCATTCAGTCAGTTATTATCATGCACATGAACCCATGCATATCAGCCTAACCTTATTTAAAATACTAGCACATTCAAAGTACAGATCACATACTTATTTCTTGTGATATGATGTCTAATATCATAGGTTTGGATGCTCAGTTCCCTGATCACGTATAGATATACCAGATTATAAGTTGTAGCAGTGGTGAGTCCTCATACTTCGAGGACATGGTTTATTTATCTCAGTTTACTTTATTAGTTTCAGTATTTTCTATTCATTCAGAGTTAGTTGGGGGTTTGTTCCATCAGCTCCACAGTTAGTCAGTAGAGGTTTTTCAAACTAGTACAGGCAGTTAGTCAGTCTCTAGTT
Organism: Capsicum annuum; assembly: GCF_002878395.1. Taxonomy (NCBI): domain Eukaryota; kingdom Viridiplantae; phylum Streptophyta; class Magnoliopsida; order Solanales; family Solanaceae; genus Capsicum; species Capsicum annuum. The sequence goes on from NC_061121.1 coordinate 206,004,461, forward strand.
TTTCGATAGTTATTGTCAACTGTTTTTATCAATATATTTAGTATTATTTAATGGACATTGTAAGAACTATGATCTAAGACCTTACGGCATTCCTTAATTAAATTCTGCATATGATCTTTAATTATTAGTTTTTACTCAGTGCTCATAGCAGGTACCAGGTCATGGGTTAGCTTGTGGTCTATTAGGACCGTAAACACCGTGTGGCATCAAGGGTGTACTCCCATAGTGTTACAAATATGGTATTAGAGCCTAAGGTTTTAAAATTTCCTAGGAAGTCTAAGAGCTGCATCAAGTAAAGTCTTGTGCATGGGTCTAAAGTGCGCAACACCTATAGGCAAGAGTCAAAAAGATGTTTCAGGAAAAATTTTCCTTCTTTCGATGTTCATATCGTGCGAATGAGCATGAACTCCAATTGAACTCTCTGACTAATTAAATTTTTCTATTTTTTTACAGAATATGCCTCCCAAAAAGAATAATGTAAGGAGAAATGGGAATCATCTCGCACCTCTGCCAATTCAGGAAGATTCCCTGAATGAGCCTGTCTCTCAAGTCGAATTAAGGGTTACTTTCACTACCTTATATTATTTAGTAGTTTCTCAGAGCAATCTACAGGCTATTGTCCTATCTAGGCTCTTAATTTATGCTCAGCTAAGTGAGAGGGGAGAGCATAAGGAGAAAAAAAGAAAGAATAAAAGGGCCAGAACAAGTAGTTTTAAGCAAAGGTTAAGGGGTAGTAACCGCTCCCAATTCTATCAGAAATTCTTAGCCCCATCTCTACCTTCATCCAGTGCCTAAGTTTAAGAATGATAATTGAGATAGGGCACCAGGCTATAAGTCATAGGGTAGTGGGAAGGGTGTTCATATGTAACACCCCGTGTATGTACCCCGGATGCTACACGGTGCTCATAATCTTGAAGGACCACAAGCTAACCCATGTTTGGTAGCTGTCACAATATCTGAATAATAATATTGTAATAATTGTGAAATTTAGGTGGAAACTTGCCATAAGGTTCAAATCTAAAATAATTACTATTTACGGACCATAATACCAAAATTGAACATCAATACTAAAATCTTAACAATTGTTTGAAATACTCTAGTCTGAAAAAGCCTCTAAACAATCTGAAATATAGAGTTGATGGGACAAGCCCCCAACTAACTCCGACTATTGAAAATAAACTAAAATGTTGAAAACAATCATGTCCTCAAACTATGAGGACTCACCACTAACTTTGTCTTCTGAGATTCAGAACTACTAAGGGTGCTCTGGAGCCCGTGCATCTGAACCTATGATATAAGACATCATAGCACAAAGAAAAGCATGCATCAGTACTTTGAATGTATTGGTATGCTCAGTGAGGTTGGCTGAGATACATGGTTTTATACGCATGAACAAAGCTAACTGAATAAGAGTACATGCATGAATACGTATACTATACCTGAGATCATGATAATACTAAATACTGAGTCTGAATACTAAAATTAATTTACTGATATCTGAATAACTGTATCTGATAGCCCTAATTTTGTAGAACTATACTGAGTTTCATACTTTACTGAATGACTACATCTGATAGTCCTGAATCTGTAGAACTAAACTAATTTTATTCTGAGATTGAATCCAAAACTGATACTATGGGAGGTAATCATCTAACCGACATGCCGCTTTCTGAATAGATTGGGGTCCAACCTGTGACCCCAGTTGGAAGGGTGTCAATATCATGCCATGAGTAGAGATAAGCTGTGAGTTAACTCTCTCTAACAGGAAGCTCTTTTGTCAACCCTCGTTGGCAGGATAACTCAAATAAGATATATCACCCTCATAATATCTGAAAGAAAGATATTTCAACCTACGCTGGCTACGTAGATCTGTAACACAGGGATTGCTACTAATGATCAAACCCTGTACTGGAAGGAATGCCCTCATCCCTGGGTTCACTCAGTACTGAATCCTACTCCAACTGAATAGACACTGGACTTATTTCTAGTATGTACTAGGCTGGACTAAACTATTACTGATATTACTATTTGACTGAACTGAAATGAGTTCAGTGGATTCTATGGATTGATGAAATACTATTGAGTTTTATTAGCTGACTGAGTTTATTAAGGTCTAAACTAAATACTGAACTAGAATGGACTAATACTGGTTCTACTAAGTTTTCCTGAGTCCTATAACTGACTGAGAGTACTAGGATCGTGACGTGACTGAGATTATTTTGTAACTCACACTGGCTCTAGGCAAATAGCTAAATTGTCTGGTATTAGTTACCCCCAGAACTCGATAGCATGAAAATAAAGCATCACATGATCTTGCTTAGTATAAATATACATATTGAATTCATAATACATCTATAGAGATATATTATCAAACTCTTGCATGGTATAACTTGCAAATAAGCTAGCATGCATGATTTCTTTCCCTTATTAGTTCACATGAACAATTCATCAAGAACTTAGTGAGCATAATATATGTACATAATAAGTTAGCCTAAATATTTACTTCAAATTTCAAGATTTGAAGGGGTTTAGCATGGATTCATACGAATCTACACACACAGTAATCAATCCCATATGAAACATACAATGATTCATGAAATAGAAATCTAAGTCACATACTAATCATGAATACAAATTAATTCAAATCATGGAAATCATGAATTCAAACTACTTGAAATATAAAAGAGATTCTTGGACTCTAAGGGTGGAAGGAACCCTTGGATGAACACTTCACATACCTTGGTTGCTAAATTCTTTAATATTAATGGTGGAATCTTGAGCCTTGAATTGAAATTTAAGCTCCTAGGGTTTTGTTCTTGAGCAATTTGTGAAATAATGAATATACTTTGCTAAAGGAGGGCTAAATTTCGTGTTATGGGGGCTGAAGATCATGAGAAATAGACTTAATTAACCCTTAGTATGTGGTTTTTTTAATGATTGTAAACTGAACCATCAACACGCAGACTGACGTGTTGTATCATTGAAATTGATGCGATAGGAAATGCATCATCTGACGGGTGACAGGTGACCCTGTGCGAAGCCAAGCCTAATCTGACGGGTAACCCCTGGGAGGTAGTCAAGCCTAGAAAAATAGGTGACTCCTCATCCTGTACTGGCTACTCAGTTTTGGAGTTTAGGGACTATTACTAACGATACTTCCTATCTGATGGGGAAGCCGTCTTCCCTGTACTCGCTCGGTGCTAAATCCTACTTCCAACTAAAAGACACTAAACTGAGTATACTAAATGGTACTAGACCGAAATTAAGCTTACTAAGTTTTCCTGAGTTCTATAACTGACTGAGAGTACTATTGGTCGTGACATGACTGATACTATTTTGTAACTGACACTGGCTCTAGGTAAACAGCTAAATTGTCGAGTGTTAAATACCCCCAGGACTCGATAATGTGAGAAATAAAGAAAAACATAACCTTGATTAACACAACAATGTTCACTTGATCATAATTCATTCATAGAGATATTTCATCATACACTTGTAAGACATTAACTTGTACATGAATGGCTTCACATAATAACATCTCATGATTTTTCTATCTACTTCACCTAGTCATTTTAGCAAATACTTGAGGAGCATGAGTATTTCACATCATAATGGTCAGCACATAAACATCATGAATACCATACTTAAATGCAAATTCAAGGGTTTAGCATGTAATTTATATAATTCCCCCTAAATACTATTCCATTTTTCATGAATTTTATCATAATCATGGATTACAAACCAAATTAACATCATATATGCATAAATCACTTTTTACGTTCAAGAGTTTATCAAGATAATCACATATTCACCACACATATTATTTAATTTCATGAACTTGTATTTAAATCATGGATTGGAACCCAACTAATATCATGAACATGAATTCAATCTAAATCAAACATAGAAATCATAAATTTGAGATCTTGTAGGTTTAAAAAGGGATTCTTGGACTCTATGGATGAAAGGAACTCATAGATGAACATCTAACATACCTTAATTTATGAGATTCTTGAAGTTCTTGAAGGATTTTGTGGGCTTGACCTTGATTTTTTGAACTAGGGTTTCTGCCTCTTCAGAGAGAATGATTCTGTTCTTAAGAGAAAGTGAGGAAAAATAACATAGTAGGGTATTTACAGCATAATTTCATGTTTAAAGGATGATCTAGATCATGGAAAAAGACCCAATTACCCCTAGAAGGTTTTTAGTTTTCATCACTAAAAACCCAATTCGGGCACCAAGTATGACGCGGTGCTATTGTGCCATGTCACTGGAAATCGATGATTGAGAACTGGGCTGATGGCACGACACGACGCCATCATGGTGCCTCATCGATTGCAAATTTTTCCTTTGGTGCAACGCGCCGTGATCGTGGAGTCACACTAGAATGTGACAATCGAGAAAAAAGCTACTGATGTGATGTAGTTGTATCACGTTGTCTCACTGAAAAATAACAAATGCCATTTGTACTACCTACGTGATGAGATATAGTACCAAGTGGTACACTATCTTACTAAAATGGCTCTAAATCTTCGCCCGAGTGTCGTATTTGGGCAAATTTGGTATTGATGGAAATCTTATTCAATTTCTCACACAATGAAAAGTCAAAATCTTGAAAATTCCACATGTATAAAAGTGTATTCATCTTTAAATCAAGTCCTTGATATTTTTAGGATGAATTTAAGCTAAGTAAAAGTACGGGATATTACATTAATCCCGACAAGATCAGGAAGTTCTCCTTATGTGGTCACTAGTACGTTATAGATCTTTTATTTACATGTTTATGACTTATTAGATACAAGAAATTCTCTATATATTACAACTCCTTACATAGCAGTCAACTCTAAGGTCAAACCAGAAATCTTAATAGAACCTTTCTCAATCTCTATCCCAGTCGGTCAGTCTATCATATCCTGAAGGATGTATAGGAACTATCCAGTTATGATATCTTAGAAAGTCACTTTAGTAGACTTAGTAGAGTTAGATATAATGGATTTTGATGTCATTCTCGGTATGGATTGGCTCCATTTATGCTATGACTCAGTTGAATGTAGAAGCAGAGTTATTTATCTTTAGTTTCCAAATGAACCGGTCCTTAAATGTACGGGTAGTACTGTAGCACTTAAGGGTCAGTTGATTTCATACCTTAGAGTGATAAAAATGATATTCAAAGGATATTTCTATCATCTTGTGCGAGTCAAAGACTCTAGTTCAGAGACTCCTAGTCTTGAGTCAGTTCCAGTAGTAAATGGATTCTCAGATGTGTTTTTTGAAGATTTTCTCAGAGTTCCTCCTAGAAGGAAAATTAACTCGGAATAGACCTTCTTCCTAACACTCAGCCTATATTTATTCTGATATACAGAATGGCTTTAGCTAAAATAAGAGAGTTAAAAGAACAGTTAAAGGACCTTTTATACAAAGGGTTTATCAGACCCAGCGTTTCCCCATAGAGTACACCAGTCTTATTCGTGCATAAGAAAGATGGTTCACTCAAAATATTTATAGACTACCGTCGGTTGAACAAAGTTACACTCAAGAACAAATACCTACTTCCTAGAATGATGACTTGTTTGAAAAACTTTAAGGCTCCAGTTATTTCTCTAAGATAAAGCTCAGATCAGGCTTTTATCAGCTTAGAGTCAGATAATGTGATATTACAAAAACAGCTTTCCAAACTTGGTATGGTCACTTTGAGTTTCTAATCATCCTTTGGTGTCACAAATTCCCCAGCAGCCTTTATGGACTTAATAAATTGCTTGTTCAAGTAGTACTTGGACATGTTTGTTATAGTCTTCATCGATAACATTCTGGTGCACTCCAATAGCGAGAATAATCATGAAGATCACCTTTGAACCATACTTTAAACTCCTAAATCCCATCAGTTATTTGCCAAATTCAATAAGTGCAAATTTTTACTAAGGTCAGTAGCATTCTTTGGTCATATTATTTCCAGTGATGGCATAAGATTTGATCCTCAAAAGACCGAGGCAGTAAGAAACTAGCATAGACCTATTTATCCATCAGATATAAAGAGTTTCTTTGGCTTAGCTGGCTATTACCAATGATTTGTTGAAAGGTTTTCATCTATTGCATCCCTCATGTCCAGATTGACTCAGAAGAAAGTCAAGTTTCAATGCTTAGATTCTTGTGAGGAGTTTTCAGGAGTTTAAGACTCAACTTAATACAACGTCAGTTTTGACATTATTCAATGGTTTAGATGGGTTTGTTGTGTACTGTGACAAATCAAAAGTAAGTTTGGGTTGTGTCCTAATGTAGAGAGGTAAGTTCATAGCCTATGCCTCTAGACAGCTTAAGCCTCATGAGAAGAATTACCCTGTCCATGATCTTGAATTTGCAGTTATTGTGTTTTTTATTAAAGATTTGGAGGCATTATTTGTATGGGGTGCGTGTTGATGTGTTCATAGATCACAAAAGCTTGCAGTATGTGTTCTCTAAGAAAGATTTGAATTTGTATCAGAAAAGGTGGTTAGAGTTGTTGAAAGATAATGATATAAGTGTTTTATATTATTTGGGAAAGGCCAATGTGGTGGCAGATGCTCTCAGTGGGTTGTTTATGTGTAGTGTTGCTCATGTTGGGAATGGTAAGAAGAAGTTAGTTCAGGAATTTTATCAGCTCGCCTGACTAGGTGTTTACTTATTTGATTTAGTAAAGGGTAGTGTGTGGGTACAGAATACTTAAGAATCATCTCTAGTTTTTGAAGTGAAGGAAAGGCAGGATAGAGATCCCAGTCTAGTTAAGTTAAAAGAGTTAGTCAGAGATCAAAAAGTAGAGGTTTTCTCCCAAGGGAGAAATGGTGTATTATATTGCTAGGGTAGACTATGTATGTCATGTGTTGATGAGCTGAGGCAACGAATTCTTGCAGAAGCAGACGATGCATATTACTCGATTCATCTAGGGGCCACTAAGATATATAGTAATTTGTGGGAGATCTATTGGTAGAGTGGTATAAAAAGGGATATCGCAGACTTTGTAGAAAGGTTGTCTATGTATCAGCAGGTTAAGATTGAGCATCAAAAGCCTAATGGGTCCATGCAGGAGTTCAGTATTCCCATATAGAAATGGGAAGAAGTAAACATGGACTTTATGATGGGTTTGCCTTGTACTCGTCATCAGCATGATTCGATTTGTGTTATCATAGACAGGATGACCAAATCCGCTCATTTTTTGTCAGTGCATACTTCTTATTCAGTCGAGGAGTACGCCAAAATCTATATTAGAGAGTTGGCCAGGTTACCTGGAGTCCCAATATCTATCATTTCAGATAGAGGTACCCAGTTTACCTCTTATTTTTGGAAAGCCTCTCAAAAGGGTCTTGGCACCCAAGTACACCTTAGTACAGCTTTTCACCCTCAGAAAGATGGTCAAGTATAAAGGACCATTCAGACTCTAGAAGATATGTTAAGATCATATGTTGTTTATTTTAAAGGTAGTTGGGTTGACTACTTTCCTTTGATCAAATTCGCATATAATAACAGTTATCATTGTAGTATTCAGATGGATCCGTTTGAGGCTTTTTATGGTAGGAGATTTAGATCTCTAATTGGTTGGTTTGAGGTAAGTGAGACTGCAGTAGTAGGTCTCAACTTGGTGATTGATGCCTTAGAAAAGGTTCAACTGATCAGAGAAAGGCTTAGGGTAGCTAAGAGCCGACAAAAATTGTATGCAAATATGTGGAGAAAGGATCTTAAGTTTGAGATTAGCAATTTTGTGTACTTGAAAATCTCTCCCATGAAGGAAGTGAAGAGGTTTGTCAAGAAGGGGAAGCTCAGCCCCCGATTTGTTGGTCCTTATAGAATTCTCCATCATTTTGGAAAGGTATCTTATGAGCTTGAGTTTCCTTCAAACTTAGCTTTAGTGCACCCAGTGTTCCACGTCTCTTTGCTAAAGAAATGCATTGGTGAACTAGAAGTTGTAGTCCCTTTAGAGGGTATAGATATTCATAATAATCTATCTTTTGAAGAGGTTCCGGTCCAAATCCTTGATCATCGGATTTGCAGACTAACGAACAAAAAAGTTCCCATGGTCAATGTTTTTTGGCAGAACCAGTCCGTTGAGGGAGCTACTTGGGAAGCAAAAGTAGATATGTAGACCAAGTATCCTTACCTCTTCTCTGCATACTCATACTCAGCTTGAGGTAACAGTGATTCTTATATTTACTTAGTTCCATGTTCAATTACAGTTACAAACTTGGGATCAGGTTGCATTGCATATCATCTTCATGACAGTCATGCATTCATGAATCAGTTCAGCCATATAATCATGTTTCAATATGAAAACTCAATTTATCAGTAGTTTCAGTCATGTAATCATGCTTTAGTTTTGCATGTATATTATGTAAACTCAGTCTATCAGTATTTCCCAGCTTAATCAGTCTCATTCGAGAATGAATATTCCCAATGAGAGATATTGTAATACCCTGTATTTTTCTAGCTCAGTTTAGCTCTCAATACATGAGAATGCCTATTTATATTTTCAAAAATACTTAGAATTTTCTAGATTAAGACCCATCATTATGTAGGAAATTCAGTATCTTTCCAACTATATAAATATTGCCCAAATTCGATATCCAGGTAAAAAGTTATGGCATTTTTAGTGAAACAGTATGTCAAATTGAGAAGCACTGCATTCCGATGAGGGTCAAATGGCATTCATCAGTTTCCAGTGAGACACCGCGATTCCAGCGTGTCGTGGTGAAGTTCCAGTTCCACTATCATTTTCCAGTACGGTAGCGACGATGCCATTTCAGAATTATCAATTTCCAGTAGCCTGACGCAATTCCACAGAGTCGCGCCAAAGTCTATTTTCACAATTTTCCATTTTCAAATAGTTTTATCCAACTTCAAGTGGATCACTGCGATGCCACCGCGTCGCGGTGAAGGCCAAAAATGAGATTTTTGGTGACAGAAATTTATTCTTTCTAGGGGTAATTTGGTCTTTTTTCATGGCCCTAATCAGTCTAAACATGTTAATTAACCCCTAATAACCTAATTAGATCATCATTTACTCAATTTTTCTCAAATGAAGATCATTCTCTATCAAAATAGCAAAACCCTAGCCTTCAAGAATCAAGGTCAAATCTCAAGAACTCTCCAAGAATCTTTGAGGAGTTAATTTCTCAGGTATGTTAGGTGTTCATCCATGGGACCTTACCACCTATGGAGTTTAAGAACCCTATTTAAAAATACAAGTTTCATATTTATGATTTTCATGCTTGAATAAGATTGTATGTATGTTTATGATGTTGTTTGGGCTTCAATCCATGATTAATTACAATTTTCATGAAATTAAGATAGCATGTGTGATGAATTATGTGATTCTCATGTTAAATCCTTGAATTTATAAGTTGAATATTGTAGCCATGATATTTATAAATATTTATTATTATGTGAAATAATCATGCTCCCCAAGTGTTTATTAGAATGCCTATATGAATTGAATAGTGCAATCATGATATGTTAGCTTGTGTTCCCATTCATATACAAGTTCATTCCTTTCAAGTGTTTGACAAAATATCCCAATGAATGAATCTTCAAAAAGTTACTAGCTAGTATGCTTTCAAGAATGTGCCATGTTTTACTATTGATGCTATCGAGTCCTAGGGGTATTCAATACCCAAAAAGTCTAGTTGTTTACCTAGATCGCAGTAGCTACAAAATGTCTCAGTAATGTCACGAACATTAGTACTCTGTCAGTTACTGAACTCAGTGAAACTCAGCCCAGTTTATTTCAGTTTAATAATCAGTGCCATTCGGATGGGAGTACGATTCAGCACCGAGTGAACCCAAGGGTGGTGGCTCACCTGTCAATAGAAGGTGTGATCTTTAGTAGCAGTCCTTATGTTCCATAACTACGTAGACAGCTTAGTTTGAGATATCAACCTACCAGTTGAGGGTTGATAAGATAATTTACCTGCCAGTTGAGGATAATACTGTTCTCATTAGGGCACCTACTAGATGACTCTTTAGCTTGTTAGTACCTATATCATGGTATTATCACCCTTCTAACTGGAGTTACAGGTTGACCCCAAACCATCTTAACATGGAGAATGTCGGTTAGATGATTACCTCCCATAGTTTCAGTCTTCAGTATAGAACTCAGTTCAGTTCTACAGGATTTGGACTTTCAGTAACAGTCACCTAGTTATCAGTAATGTAGTTATCAAAAATCTTAGTTATCAGTTAGTTAGTTAGTTAGTTAGTTATCAAAATTTAGTACTCATTTGCAGTATAAATCTCAAACATAGTACATATGTATATGCACAGTATTGCATAATTAGTGTTCACAATAGCTTCACTTATCCATGTACTCTCATTCAGTTATATTCATATCACTCATTCAGTTATCGTTCATTCATATGAACCCATGGATTTCAGCCTTACCTCATCTAGCATACCAGTATATTCCACGTACTGATTGCATACTCTTTTTTTGTGCTATGATGTCTCATATCATAGGTTCGAACACTTAGGTTCCTGACCGTGCTTAGTCAAATTCAGTCAGCAGCAGCAGATTCAGTAGTGAGTCCTCATCTATCAAGGATAATTTTTTATTTCAATATTACTGTAGATTCAGTATCTTATTAGTCGGAGTTAGTTGGGAGCTTTTCCCATCAACTCCATATTCAGACAGTTCAATTAGAGGCCTTTCAGACTAGACTAGTTCAAACTGTATTCAGTTTTTCAGAGGTTATTATTAATTGCTATATTTATCAGTATTTAGATTATGAACCTTATGGCATTTCTGCCTATCTTCCGCATAATTTCAATATTATTATTCAATGCTTATAGCAGGTACCAGTCATGGGTTAGCTTGTGGTCCTTTGGGGTCGTAAGTACTGTGGGGCATCTGGGGTGCTGACTCAGGGCGTTATAGCCTACAAGAATGAATTTTGAATAAATGCCTCCATGTTATTCCCTTAAAATTTTAGTACTATTTTCCTAGTATTACTATCTAGTCCTGGGGGTTAGGAATACCCAAAAACATAATTGTTTACTAAGTCTCAGTATCTTTAGAATAGTTTTAGATATGTTATGAGTATTACCAGTTCAGTAAGTCATCATAATCAGTTAAACTTAGAACAGTGCAATGTTTTGATTCAGTTTAGTTAGGAGTGGGACTTAGCACCGAGCGAACCCAGGGATAGGAGCTCACTAGCCAGTTGAGGGCATGACCTTTAATAGCAATACCTGTGTTCCATAATTACGTAGCTAGGATAGGTTGAGATGTTAACCTGTTAGTTGAGGGTTGATCTCATAAGGGTACCTGTCAGTTGAGGATAACCCTTAGTCCTTCGGGATAACACTTTAGTAGATATACACAGCTTGTGTTAGTACCCATTGCACAGTACTGACACCCTTCAGACTGCGGTTATAAGTTTGACCCTAACTTGCTTATTGGGGTATGTCGGTAAGATGATGATTCCTACAGTCTAAATTTAGTATTCAGTATACTTTAGTTCTGGTTTGCATGAACCATGGCATACAGATATCAGTTATTCAATTATTGAATTTTAGTATTTTCAGTTTACATACTACTTTCAGAATCATATTATATGCTTTTCATGTATTCTTGAATATTACAGCTATTACGTATGTATATTTTGTATATCTCATGGTAACAAGTCATCTTTTACTTCATGCATGTTCACTCAGTTATCTCACAGTATTCAACCTTTTATAAATTTATGTTCAATTATCCCATTCTATTCATTCAGTCAGTTATTATTCATACACATGAACCCTTGCAATTAGCCAAAACTCATTTAGCATACCAGTACATTCAAAGTATTTATCGCATACTCATTTTTTGTGCTATGATGTCTAATATCATAAGTTCAGATGCTCAGTCCCCTGATGCACATAGACATACAAGATTATCAGTTGTAGTAGTGGTGAGTCCACATACTTCGAGGACATGGTTTATTTATCTCAGTCTACTTTATCAGTTTCAGTATTTTCTATTCAGTCAGAGTTAGTTGGAGGTTTGTCCCATCAAATCCATAGTCAGCCAGTAGAGTCTTTTAGACAAGTACAGACAGTTAGTCAGTCTTCAGTTTTTTGGTTATTATTTTAGCCATTTTTAATAGCATTTTCAGTATTATTTTATGAACATTAAGAGAACTATGAGTTACGACCTTATGTAATTCTTATGTTAAATTCTGCATATAATTTTTTATTATCAACTTTTACTCAGTGCTCACAGTAAGTACCAGTTTATGGGTTAGTTTGTGATCTATTAGGACTGTAAGCACCGTGTGGCATCCAGGGTGTACTCCTAAAGTATTACAAACTTGGTATCAGAGCCTAAGGTTTTAAAGTGTCCTAGGAAGTCTGAAAGTCGCGTTAAGTAGAGTCTTGTGCATGGGTGTGAAGCATGCCACATTTATAGGCAAGAGGATACAAGACGTTTTAGGAAAACTTTCCCTTCTTTATGTGTTCATACCATGTGAATGAGCATGAGCTCCAGTTGAACTCTCTGTCTAATTTAATTCTTCCATCCAATTACAGAATATGTCTCTTAGATAGAACAACGGAAGAAGAAATAGGAATCATCCTGCACCTCCAACTATTCATGAAGATCCCTTGAATGAGCTTGTCTCTCATGCCGAATTCAAAGATGCTTTCACTACCTTAGCTTCTTCAGTAGTTTCTCAGACCAATTTGCAAGTTGTTGTCCTATCTAGACTTTTGATTTATGCTCAATTGAGTGAGGAGGGAGCATAAGGAAAAAGAGAGAAAGAATAAGAGGGCCAGAACAAGTAGTTTTAAGCCAAAGTCAAGGGGTAGTAACAACTCCCAATTCCATCAGAAATTCTTAGCCCCAGCTCCTCCATAAGCCAGTGCGTCAGTGCCTAAGTTTAAGAATGACAGTTGAGATACGGCACAACGCTCTATGTCACAGGGTAGTGGGAAGAGTGTTCGTACTAATCCGCTTTGTGAAGATTATAGTAAGAATTATAAGGGCATTATAGATCCGACAGTGATGCATATTTTAGATGTGGTAAGTCAGGCCACAGGATGCGGGAGTGTAGAGTAATGGCTCAAAGGGAAAGAAATTTGGGCCAACAGGGTCAATCCAACTGTCTTCCAGTCCTATTCGGTCACTCGACTCAACAGGATGCCACTTCCAGCGCAACCAGTGTCCACTATCAGAACAGGCTATATGCACTTCAGCCCTGACATGATCAGAAAATTTCTTCTGATATGATTACGAGTATGTTAGAGGTCTTTCATATTCTTGTGTATATTTTACTAAACCACGAAGCTTCAATTTGTCTTGTACCTACCCCCTCTCCCTCTTCTTATAGCTGTCAACTTCGGTGATAGACCTGAAATATTAGCACATCCCTCTTAGTGTGTCTACCTCAGTGGGAAAATATATCCTATCCAGATGAATATACAGAAACTACCAGGTTTTAGTATACCAAAAAATCACTTCGGTTAAGTCCAGAATAAATAGTCATTCGGTTTCACTTTTTGAATTAACCAGTCATTGAATAGAGAGGTAGTACCTTTTTTCTTAGGATTTAGACGTTTTTTTAGATTCTTTTTTCAAAATCCTATGATAGGATATGATTTAGAATTAGAGATGTGAAACCTAAAGTTTAGCAACAGTAATAGAGCTGGGATAGTGTTATCTGAATTTGAGTAGATTTTTAATCCATGGGGCTAATTATATGAAAGGTGAATTAGTAGGCTTGAAGTAGTGTATGCAATAATTTAAGTTAGGTGAGTTAAAATGATATATTATTGATGTTGGTGTAGTGGTAATTCTCATGGTATGGGAGAAATATAAGTTTTGAGGTATGATATTATTAGGTTGTAAAGGTAGTTGGTATGGTTTATTAAAAGGTTAAGAATATCCATGTTAAGTGTTAGAATCAAAGTTTGAATCTTTAAGGTTGAGCTAATAGAAAGAGGAGTTGAGAATTCTAAGTTAGACAATTTTAAGTTGTTACATGATGGCTATAGAAGGTTAAGAGTTCTATCTCAGAAGGAAGTACCAGCAGTAGGGTTTTAAACTTCCAGGTGCAGTCTTTACGGGTGATTATAGTGTTTATATGCAGTATTCTACCCCAGACTCTAGAGTAAAGTGGTGACAGTTCAGTTTAGAGTTATTGATTATGTGGTTCACAGACTTAGAATGATGGCTTTAAGCCAAGGGGTAGATAGTAGAACAAGTAACCAAGTCCAGCTCTCAGATTTTAATAGTGATGCCAGGGTGTTATAGAACAACAATAGAGAAGAAGATGCCCGACCCATGCTTATATCAGTATTTGTACTTCAGTTATCACAATATCTACTCATGCCTTACATGTCATCTCTATGATCGTAGGTCATATTTGTGCACATTATAGAAAAATCATGTACTCTCCCAGTCCTTAGTATGAGGAGTTCCAGTTTACCCAGTAGTACGAATCATGTTCCAGGAATTCAAAAACTCCAAACACAGGTCATGAAGTTCATGACTCATGTATTCATGTTTTACCATATGATAAGTTTCTATGACTCATGCTACACTCTTAATGATCAACGAACTTTATATTTGTTTCATATATGTCCTCAGTTTAGACCTCTTTAGGGAATTCATATCATTTATACTCTATGCCTCAAGCCCTAGTTAAGTGTTCAAGTTATGCATGGTATTTCTTCTATGCTTCAGGATCTCATGTCGTAACTTTTCAGTGACCCTCCCTTATGAAATGATGGTGATGGTGAGTAATTTGTTTAGGTGTGAAAAAGTAAATGCTTTATGTTAAGGAAAGATTGTTGCATGTTTATTTTACCTGAGGCTGTAATTACGAAGATAGGCTTGAATGTCATGTTGGTGTGTAAGTGGATAAATGTACTATGCGTTAGTGAATGACTAGTAAAAAGTTTTATTTAGTTAGGGTAATCAGAATTATTCAGGAGATGGGAAGTTATAAAAATGTAGAGTGTATTGGTTTCATGACTCAGACTAGTGTTATAGTATTATGTATGTGTTTTATAGATTCAAGTAGGCTTGAACATAGTGGGAGGATTCAGTCTAGCTCAGACCTCAGTCGATAGAGTTGTTAGTGCCCATGTGAATATTTACAGTAGTCTCAAGTAAAGTATGGTGTTGAACTAGGAAGCATAGTTGAGGGAGTAGTTGAGAAGTGAGGCTAAGATCATCAGTTAGTAGTTGCAGTGCGTAAGGCTTAGTAACTCTATCCAAGCTGATGTTTCGTAGGACTGTGTCCCATATTACAGAATTTTAGCCATGTTGTGATTTCTTATTCAGATGTCTTATTCAGACCATACAAAGATTGTTTTCACCCTAAAGTCATTAGAACTTCATAGAAAAGGTGTCGAAGAAATATTCCAGTTTAGTATAAGTTTTTATATGAGTTAGTTTGTATATCCAATAATTCAGTTTAGCGGTCAGGGAAGATGTATGAGTATCCCGAGATTTTATTTCCTAAACCTTTTATCCTCTCTTCACATAACAAGATCCATCTTGAAATAATGGGTACTTATAAGTTGACACTCTCGATTATATCTTAGCCTGATAACCATTCTCATGTCATTGCACGTATTCAAGGAATCAGTTCAATTCACGATATTCAGTTAATGTATCATGTTTCAGACCCAGGTATGTTCTCATGTTCCCAGTCATGCATGATCAGTACATGATCTCAGTTACCTCAGTACAGTACTCTCAATTTAACCAATCTCATTCGAGGATGAATGTTCCTAAGAGGGAGATATTGTAATACCCCAAAAATCCAAACCAATACTAGAACTATATTTCAAGCTCATGAAAAATAAATTATATTTATTTGGTAGTTTTATGAGTGATTTTGATGTATATTAAGGTCTCAAATAACTCCTAGCTATTAGACGAATCAAAATATCCCTTACCGATTGAGTTTTTGAGAAAAAATTGCTATAGTCAAATTCAAACAAGTATATCTTTTGTTCTACTTAAAATTTTGCAGCTCAAGACCCACCAAATTGTATGAAATTGAATAATCTTTCCAACGATGCTAATTTCGCCTAAATTTGATACTTGGGTAAGAAGTTATGGCACTTTTAGTGAAAGGTAGTAGCCCATCGCGATTAAGCCTCATCGCAATGATGGCCAAAATCATGTTCATCATTTTCCAGTGGAGCACCGCGATGGCGCTGCATCACTCCAAGGGGAAATTTCACGTTCATCCTTTTTCCATTAGGTCACCATGATGGCGCCGCATCGTGCCAAGGTGCAAAATGGGGATCGTCCGTTTCCAGTGGCGCAATGCGATTGCACCGCATCGCGTCATAGGTCAAAATCGGGGTGTTAGTCTAAGTTTTTAATTTCCAAGGGCATTTAAGTCCTTTCCCTTCTCCCCATTCAGTCCAAAACACGGGATTTAAGTCCCAAGTGAGCCTTATTTGCTCATTATTCCACAATTCTCTAAAATTAAAGTAGCTCTCTTTCAAGAACAAAACTCTAACTCATCCAGCATTCAAGATCAAGCTTCAAGAATTCATTAGGAACTTTCTCATTTTCACCAACTAAGGTATGTTAAATTTTCATCCATGGGTCCCTTTCACCCGTGGAGTACAAGAATCTAATTTCAAATTCAAAGATGTGATTTTTATTATAAGTTATTGTGATTTTAACCATGAATCCCCATGACTTGTGATTCTATACCATGTATACATGAAATTGTTGTTATTATTAAACCCCACACGTTTGAATAATGTTATTAACTAATTTAAATCATAATTAGTGATGATGATGTTTAAATCATGCTATTACTACAAGCTTTAAACTATTCCCATGCTTAGCTTAAACTATGAATGTCAAGTGTTCTGTGAAATACCTACAAGAATGAATTTTGAATAAATTCCTTCACATTATGCCCTTAAAGTTTTAGTATTATTTTGTTTGTAATTCTATCGAGTCCTAGGGTTATGAATACCTAAAAGCATAGTTGTTTACTTAGTCTCAGTATCTTCAGAATAGTTTCAGATATGTTATGAGCATTACCAGTTTAGTCAGACATCATAATTAGTAAAACTTCAAATAATTCAGTATTTCGAGTCAATTCAGTTGGGAGTAGGACTTAGCACCGGCGAATGCAGGGATGGGGGGTCACCTACCAATTGAGGGTGTGATATTTAGTAATAATCCTTGCGTTCAATAACTATGTATCCAGCGTATGTGGAGTTGTTAACCTGCCATTTGAGGGTTAATCTCATAAGGGTACCTACCAGTTAAGGCTAACCTTTAGTCTTTCGGGACAACACTTTAGTGGATCCACACAGCCAGTATCAGTTCCCGTGGCATGGTACGACACTCTTCCAACTGGGGTCACAAGTTGGACCCCAACTTGCTCATTGGGGCATGTCGGTTAGATGATGACTTCACAATCTCATTTCAGTATTCAGTACACTTCAGTTCAGGTTTGCATTGACCATAGCATATAGATATCAGTTATTCAATAATTGGATTTTTGGTATTTTCAGTTTACAAACTATTTTCAGAATCTTATTATATGTTTTTCATGCATTCTTAGATTTTACAGCTGTCACGCATGTATATACAGTAGATCTCATGCTAACCAGTCAACCTTTACTTTATGCTTGTTCACTTTGTTATCTCACGTTATCCAGCCATTTATCACTTCATGTTCAATTATCCTATGCTATTCATTCAGTCAGTTGTTAGTCATGCACATGAACCCATGCATATCATCCTAACCATATTTATTATACCAGTACATTCAAAGAACTGATCGCATACTCATTTCTTGCGCTATGATGTCAATATTATAGGTTTAGATACTCAGTCCCCTAATCACGCATAGACATACTAGATTATCAGCTGTAGCAGTGGTGAGTCCTCATACTTTGAGGACGTTATTTATTTATCTCAGTCTACTTTATCAGTTTCAGTATTTACTATTCACTCGAAGTTAGTTAGAGGTTTGTCCCATCAGCTCCACAGTCAGTCAGTAGAGGTTTTTTTCAGACTAGTACAGACAGTTAGTTAGTCTTCAGTTTCTTGGTTGTTATTGTCTTCCATTTTTATCAGTATTTTCAGTATTGTTTTATGAACATTATCAGAAATATGAGTTAAGACCTTATGGTATTCCTTTGTTAAATTTTGCCTATGATCTTTTATTATCAGTTTTTACTCAGTGCTCACAGTAAGTACCAGCTCATGGTTTAGTTTGTGGTCTATTAGGACCGTAATCACCGTCTGGAGTCCAGGGTGTACTCCCGGGGCATTACAAGTTCAGAATTATTTTGGGACCCAGAGGTAGTGATGGTCCACGACATCAGCGTGTCATGAAATTTACCCACCGCGATAAAAACATGGCATGGAGGAGAACCTCCGTGGTAATGGCGTGCCATGCCAAGGTGTTAATTTCATCCAGTTTTTTTTTTCACTTAGGGCTGAGGGATTTTGGTCTGTTTACCCTTGTCACGACTTATAAATATAAAATTGACCTTTTTCCCTTTAGTTAAAAAGTTTAAACACTCTTATTATCTTCTCCAACACCTAAACAAAGAAATCTTAAGGGTTTTTCAAAAAATCACTACTCCGGGCTCCAAACTTCAAATTCTTGCATGTTTCAGGCATGTTTCTCTTTCCTAAAATTAAATTTTATATTGTGGCATTAATTGAATCGATTTTATATGATTTAAATAGTGGGTTTAGAAACTGGATTAAGGAGTTTTGGTTGTTACTGATCGAATTAATTATCTCACATTTTGAATTGGTTATTTATGCTTTAAATGATATTTTTGGGACTGAATTTGTATATTATTTATATGGTTGGAATGGGGGACATAGATTTTTCCTAATTGGAGGAATTTTTTTTGGAATTATATAAAACTCAACCCACCTTATCAATTTGATATTAATCTAGAAAATTGTATGGTTTAACTTGCTTTTGAACCCAATGCATTGTATGAATGGATAAACGGATATGTAAATGTATTCGGATGGCCTTGGTTTGGATTTTTAAGGGAACTTGTGAGTCAATAGGTCATGTAAATTTGTGTAACATGTTTAATTTAGCTTGCAAGCATATTGGTATGATGATACCAAGTTGTAAATTCATCAATGAATGACTCTTAGGTTAATGGACTAGCTTGTGTGTGAATTAGTTTAATTTAGGCTTAAAGGGGTTGTGTTGCTCACCATAAAGGTATAAGTCCCTAGGGAACATGGGGGGTGTATATGATTGTGTATTTAACACATACTTTATATATAAATAGATAGATAGATGGATAGATGGATAGATATAGATATTGATATATATGGGATGGCTATTACCCTTGGTGGCTTTAGTTTGTCCTTAATTTTTCTTGGTTCATGAAGCTAACACGCACTGGGGCCTTTTCAGCATGGGGAGATGAAAGATATAGCCTATGGGTTCCTTTAGGATGGATTGAGCTACACAGTCTAGGTTAATGATTTTAAACTCTCATGTTCATAACCCTTACCCTATCTAGGCATATTTTATATATATACATACATATATATATATGCATGTAGTTTTGTGTAACGCCCTGAGTCTACACCCTGGATGTCACATGGTGCTTAGAACCCCAAAGGATCACAAGCTAACCCACTAGTACTGCTGTGAGCACTAAATAATAATACTGGAAATATATGCGGAAGTTAGGCTGAAAAGGCCATAAGGTTCATAAACTAAAAACAAATACTGAATACTGATAATAATACTAAAAATACTGAATATCTATATGAAGTAATCTTGTTTGAAAGCCTCTAACTGTCTGAATATGGAGTTAATAGGACAAGACCCTAACTAACTCCGACTACTAAATATACTAAATCTACTGAAATGTTGAAATAAAATAATATCCTCGATGGATGAGGACTCACTACTGAATCTAGAGATGATATCCTGAGCTGCTAACTATGATCAAGAACCCGTGCATCTAAACTTATGATATGAGATATCATAGTGCAAAAGAGAGTATGCATAAGTATGTGGAATGTACTAGTATACTAAGTGAGGTAAGGCTGATATACATGGGTTCATATGCATGAGATGATAAATGAATGAATGAACATCATGAAGTAACTGGATGAGTGTGCATTCAAAACTATAATTGTTGAACATACTGAGCATGCAATACTATGCATGTAGATATACATTATGTATCTGAGATTATACTGAAACTGAGTACTAAATTCTGATGGCTGAGTAACTAATAACTGATAGCCATTGTTCTGTAGAACTGTTTGAGTTCTTTACTAAATACTGAGATTGAAATTGTAACGGTGGGAATGTTCATCTAATCGACATACCCCGATATAGACTGGTTTGGGGTCCAACCTATGACCTCTATTGAAAGGTGTTAGAACCTTGTCACGGGATACTAACAATGCTGGGTCAACCCTAATCTGGTGGGAAGACTCATGAAATATATATATATATATATATATATATGATTGCGTCAAGCCTAGTCTGGCAGGAGGACGACTTACCCGATGCTGGCTACATAGTTCTGTAACACAGGGACTACTACTAAGGGTCAAACCCTCTGCTAGAAGGAATGCCCCCATCCCTGGGTTCGCTCGGTGTTGAATCCTACTCCCAACTAAATCAACACTGAACTGATCACTAAATTGTACTAGGCTTAACTAAACTGGCACTGATTATGTTGACTGACTGAATTAGATTGAGTTCATTGAGTTCTATTACTGACTGAGTACTATTATTCTTAACCTTCACTGGACTATTCTATAACTACTGCACTAAGTAAACAACTAGATTTCGGGTAATAAATACCCCAGGACTCAATAGCATCAATAATAAAACATAACAAATCTTAAAAGCATAACAATAGTCAATTGTTCACAATTCATTCACTAAGACATTTTGTCAAAAACTTAGAGTTCATGAACTTGTACATGAATGAGAACACATGCTAACATGTCATGATTACACTATTAAATTCATATGGACATTCTACCAAACATTTGGGGAGCATAATTAATGCACATGATAATGAACCATATAAGCAACATGACTACAACATAAACTTACAAATCTCAAGGGTTTTGACACGGGAATTATATCAAACAACATACATGCTATCTTATGTTCATGAAAAATATAATTAAATCTTGAATTGAAACCCATACAATAAGACAAACATGAATATAACTCAATTTGCACATGTAAATCATGGATATGAAAACTTGTAGTTTTAAAAAGGGTTCTTGAACTCCAAGGGTGGAAGAAAACACAAGGATGAACACCTAACATACCTTGATTATTGATTTCTTGAATATTGTTGGTGAATTCTTGAAACTTGATCTTGAGCTTGATTAACTAAGGTTTATTTCTTGAGAGAATTTTGTGAATAATGAATGTATTTGCCCCTTTGGATCCTTAATTTCGTGTTTTAACTGAATTGGGTGAGGGGAAAAGGACCTAATTGCCCTTGGAAAGTTAGAGTTTAAGGAGAAAAATATTCCCAACAAAGTAATACCTGATGCACTGCATTGATGTTGTCGATGCGATTGTCGATGCACCGCGTTGATACTGTCAACGCAATTACTGACTCGTCACGGCCTGATCGCGTTGATGCATTATTTTGGGCATCATAACATGACTTTAACGATGTTCAAAAATTCTAAAACTCACCCAATATGACCTATTGACATCTCTAATCATGAATCAACTTAAAAATTAACATTCTAAGGAAGTGAGGATCAAAAATAAGATCACCCAATTCTGAAGGCTAAAAATGCTTCTAAGTCTTAACACTTAGCTGAATTTTTCTAAGTTTGAGACCTCTTTTGGCATGCTATATAGGATTGAAATGACTAGGACTTTGCGGGGTCTTACAATATATCCCCCTTGGGAACATTTGTCCTCGAATAAGATAAACTGAACTAAAAGAAACTGAGGAACTGTACTTACACTAACATGCATAACTAAAGCATTCCTGAATTCTGGAGACATGACACATAACTGAACTGTTTCATAAATGCATGAATGATATGAGAATGTTATACAGCTGTAACTGAGTATGGAATAGAGTAAATCTAAGGAAGATTTTTACCTTAGGCTGAATCTGAGTTTTCAGAGAAGAGGTGTGGATACTTGGTTCACATGTCTGCCTCTTCTTCCCAAGTAGCTTCCTCAACGGACTGATTTCGCTAAAAAACTTTGATCAAAGAAACTTTTTTATTTCTTAGTCTGCAAATCCAACGATCAAGGATTTAGACTGGGACTTCCTCATAAGAGAGATTGTTCTTAACATCTACATTCTCTATAGGGACTACAACTTTTGGTCACCAATGCACTTCTTTAGCAAGGAGAAGTGAAACATTGGGTGCACTGATGCTAAGTCTACAGGTAACTCAAGTTCATAAGCTACCTTATCGAAATGACTCAGGATTCCGTAAGGATCAATATATCGGAGACTAAGCTTCTCATTCTTACCAAATCTCTCCACTTCCTTCATGGGAGAGATTTTTCAAATACTCATAATCACCAATCTCAAATTCAAGATCTTTCTTTCTTACATCTACATAAGATTTATGTCAGCTCTGGGCTACTTTAAGCCTCTCTCTGATTAACTGCACTTTCTCTAAAGCATCAAATACCAAGTCAGGCCCCACTACCACGGCCTCACCTACTTCAAACCAACCAATGGGAGATCTATATTTTCTCCCATAAAGAGCCTTATACGGAGCCATTTGAATACTAAAATAATAGCTATTATTATATGCGAACTCAATCAAAGGTAAGTGGTCATCCTAACTGCCTTAATTCTAATGACACATGCTCTCAACATCTCTTATAAAGTTTGAATAGTCCTTTCTGCTTGACTATCTGTCTGGGGGTGAAAAGTTATACTGAGGTGAACTTGGGTACCAGGACCTTCTGGAAGGCTTTCCAGAAGTGAGAGGTGAATTGTGTACCTCTATCTAAAAAGATAGACAATGGGACACATGCAACCTAACTAAATTTTTGAAATAGATCCTGGCATAGTCCTCGGCTGTATAAGAGGTGTGAATTGGCAAGAAATAGGTCGATTTGGTCATCCTATCTACAATGAACCAAATCAAATCATGATGTCGACGAGTACAAGTTAAACCCATCACGAAGTCTATGTTCACCTCTTCCCAATTCCATGTAGGAATACTTAACTCCTGTATAGACCCACTAGGTTTCTGATACTTAATTTTAACCTGATAACATATAGAGCACTTAGCCACAAATTCTGCAATGTCTTTCTTCATTCCACTCCATTAATAGACTTCCCGTAAGTTGTAATACATCTTAGTGGCCCCAGGATGAATTGAGTAATACGCATTATGCGCTTCTGCAAGAATCTGTTATCTCACGTCATCTACACATGGCCCACATAATCTACCCCGATAATGCAACAAACAATCTCTCCCTTGGGAGGAAACCTCAACCTCTGGTATCTGACTAACTCTTTCAACTTAACTAAACTGGGATCCTTGTCCTATTTTTCTTTTACTTTGGAAACCAAAGATAATTCCAAACTATTCTACACCCAAACACTACCCTCAGCCGAATCAGCCAAATGAACACCTAGTATGGAAAGCTGATGAACTTTCTGAACTAACTTTTTCTTACCACTCTCAACATGAGTAACACTACTATGGACAACCTACTAGAGCATCTGCCACTACATTGGCCTTGCCTAGGTGATACAGAACACTCATGGCATAGTCTTTCAACAACTTTAACCACCTTTTCTGACACAGGTTCAAGTCTTTCTGCGAAAACACATACTACAGGCTTTTATGGTCTGTGAACACATTAACATGCACCCCATACAAATAGTTCCTCTAAATCTGTAAGGTAAACACAACAGCTGCTAACTCTAGATTATGGGTAGGATAATTCTTCTCATGGGGCTTAAGCTGTCTACAGGCATAGGCCATAACCTTACCCCTCTGTATCAAAATACACCCCAAACTAATAATAGAAGGATCATAATACACAACAAATCCATCTGAACAGTCGACCAAAGTCAAAACTGGGGCTGTAGTGAGTTGAGTCTTCAACTCCTGAAAACTCTTCTCACAAGAATGTGACCACTAGAATTTGACTTTCTTCTGAATCAATCTAGACATGGGAGATGCAATAGACAAAAATCCTTCAACAAACCACCAATAATAGCTAGTCAAACCTATAAAAATCCTAATATCTGATGGAGAGATAGGTCTGGGTCAGTTTCTCACTACTTTAATCTTTTGAGGATCAACTCTAATGTCATCACCAGAAACTATATGACCAAGGAATGCCACTAATCTTAGCCAAAATTTGCATTTACTAAATTTGGCAAACAACTGATGGGCTTTGAGAGTCTGTAATACTATTCTGAAATGGTCTGCATGATCATGTTTATTGCAGGAGTAGACAAGAATGTCATCGATGAAGAATATGATGAACGTGTTTAGTACTTCTTAAATATACAGTTTATCAAGTCCATAAAAGCTGTTGGAGCATTGGTAAGACCAAATGGCATAACTAGAAATTCGAAGTGACCATACCGATTTTTGAAAGCTATTTTTAGAATGTCACATTCTCTGAATCTGAGTTGATGATAGCCTGATCTGAGGTCTATCTTAAAGAAGTAACAGGCACCCTGAAGTTGGTCAAAAAAGTCATTGATTCTAGGAAGTGGATACTTATTCTTGATGATGACTTTGTTCAACTAATGCTAGTCAATACACATTCTGAGAGAAGCGTCTTTCTTTTACGTAAATAGAACTAGTGCGCCCCACGGGGAGATGCTAGGTCTGATAAATCCCTTATCTAGGAGATCCTTCAACTGTTCCTTCTACTCCTTAAGTTTAAATGGATTCATTTTGTATGGCGGGATAGAAATGGGCTGAGTATCAGGAAAAAAGTCTATTTTGAAGTCAATTTCCCTTTCGGGAGGAACTCCAGGAAGATCTTCGAGAAACATATCTGGAAATGCACTTACTACTGGAATTGGCTCAAGATTAGGAGTCTTAGAACTAGAGTATTTAACTCACACAAAATGTTAGACATACTCTTTTAATATCATTTTTCTCGCTCTAAGGTATGAAACAAGTTGACCCTTAAGTGTTGACGTACTACCCCTCCATTCTAGGATAGGTTCATTCGGGAACTAAAAATAGACAACTCTATTTCTATAATCAACTGAAGTGTAGCATGAATGAAGCCAATCCATGCCAAGAATGATATCAAAATCCATCATCTCTAACTCTACTAAGTCTACTGAAGTAACATTCTGCGATACAATAACCAGACAGTTCCTGTATACCCGCCAGACTATGATAGATTTACCTAGTGGGGTAGAGACCAAGAAGGGATCTGCTAGGATTTTGGGATTGACTCTGAAGTCAATAGCTATATTAGGAGTTACAAAGGACAAATAAGCTCCTGGATCTAGCAGAGCATAAATATGTAAATGGTAAACTTGTAACATACCAGTGACCACATTAGGAGAACTTTCCTGATCCTATCTGTACAAAAATGCAAAGAGCCTATTTGGGCGTTACCTACTGGTGGCACTAGAAATGGTACTCTACTGAAATGGGTGACCACACTGAGCTAGGGGACGATTATCCTGACTCTGTGAACCCACCTAAGGACACTCTCTGATACTATAGCCTGGCTTGCCACATCCAAAACATACATCACTGTCAGGTTTACAGATACCCTGATAATTTCTGCCATATTTTTGGCAAAAAAGATTAGTTCGGGCAATGCTAACACTACCCTGGTATTTAGAGAATGGTGCCCTATCCTTATTACCATTTCTAAATTTTAGTATTGGAGCACTGGCTAAGGATGGAGCTGGTACTGAAGATTTTAGGTAAAACTAAGGATGATTACCACCCTCTAACTTAGGCTGAGTGAAGTTGAAGCTACTTTTTCTAGCCTTAGTTTACCACCCTCTCTCTTTCTCTTTAGTTTTTTGTTCCTCAATCTGTTGAGCATAGACTATCAACCTAACCAAGTCTATTTCCTTAATCAGCATTACGGTCCTACACTCCTTGACCATACTATCAGACACACTAGACATAAAATTGCTCATCTTAAACCTGTTATTAGCTACCACATTGAGTAAACTTAAGGAAATAATCCTTCACTATCATGCTGCCCTACTTTAGGTTGATAAAATCTAACACCTTAGCCTCTCTCAATTCCAATGGAAAGAACCAATCTAAAAAGACAGTAGTGAACTCTTCCCATTCTATAGGCCCTGCATTTGCAGCCTTGTCTACCTTCCACTGCTTACACCATGTATGAGCCATATCCTACAATTGATCAACAGCTAACTCAGCACTCTCACTAATGGTTATCCCCATAATGGTTGTTACCTTCTGCCCTATGTCAAGGAATTCATGTGGGCCCTCTTCAAACTTAGACCCTGAAAATAAAGGAGGGTTCATTCAAGTGAAGTCCCAAATTCTAGCTGCAGCAGTATTAGCCACGAGGTTGGCCTGAACAGCAGCTGGACGTTCATTCTGGGATGCTATAGAATAATCTAGGGTGGTGAAAGTTGCTATGAATTCTGCATGAGAAATATGCTCAATCAGGGAATCTACTTAAATGGGTAGAGGTGCTGGCTAGTTTCCAGTTCTTCTTCCATTGGTATTTTTGGGATGCATGTTCTGTAAATGAAAGGAAAAGTTGGATTAGATAGAGAGTTTTAATTTTAACTAATGATCACTCACACGATATGATCACTGAAAGAAGGGAACTTTTTCCTAAAAATGCCTTATAACCTCTTGTCCATAAGTGTGGCGGCTACACACCCATGTACAAGACTCTACTTGACACAACTTTCAGACTTCCAAGGACTCTTTAGAACTTTAGGCTTTGATATAAAGTTTGTAATTCCCTGAGTCCACACCCTATATGTCACACGATACTTACAACCCCAAAGGATCACAAGCTAACCCATGACTAGTACCTATTGTGAACACTGAATAATAATACTAAAAATATATGTAGAAGTTAGGATAAAAATGCCATAAGGCTCATAAAATTAAAATAAATACTAAATACTAATAATAATACTAAAAATACTAAACATCTATCTGAAGTAATCTAGTCTGAAAGCCTCTAACTGTCTGAAAAAGAAGCTGATGAGATAAGTCCCCAACTAACTCTAACTACTGAATATACTAAATCTGCTGAAATGCTAAAATAAAATAATATCCTTGATGGATGAGGACTCACAACTAAATCTATCGATGATATCCTGAGCTGCTAAGTATGATCAAGAACCCGTGCATCTGAACCTATGATATGAGACATCATAGTGCAAAAGAGAGTATACGTCCGTACGTGGAATGTATTGGTATGATAAGTGAGGTAAGGCTGATGTACATGAGTTCACATGCATGAGATGATAACTAACTGAATGAACATCATGAAGTAACTGGATGAGTGTGCATGCAAAACTGTAACTATTGAACATACTGAGTATATAATACTGTACTTGTAGATATACATTATGTATCTGAGATTATACTGAAACTGAGTACTGAATTTTGAAGGCTGAGTAATTGATAACTGATAGACATGGTTCTGTAGAACTATTTGAGTTCTTTATTGAATATTGGGACTGAAACAGTAATTATGGGAGTGTTCCTCTAATCGACATACCCCGATATAGACTGGTTTGGGATCCAAATATGTGACCCCAGTTGGAAGGGTGTTAGCATATTTTCATGAGATACTAACAATGTTGGGTCAACCCTAATCTGGAAGGAAGACTTATGAAATATATAAATGATGGCGTCAACCCTAGTCTGGCAGGAGGACGACTTACCCTACGCTAGCTATATAGTTCTGTAATGCAAGGACTGCTACTAAGGATCAAATCCTCTGTTGGTAGGAATGCCCCAATCCCTGTGTTTGCTCGGTGCTAAATCCTAATCTCAACTGAATTGACACTAAACTGATGACTAAATTTTACTAGGCTTGACTAAACTAGCACTGATTGTGTTGACTGACTAAACTGGACTGAGTTCACTGAGTTCTATTGCTAACTGAGTACTACTATTATTGACCTTTACTAGGACTATTCTATAACTACTACAACTAAGTAAATAGCTAGATTTCGGTAATAAATACCCCCAGGACTCGATAGCATCAATAATAAAACATAAAAAATCTTAAAAGCATAACAATAGTCAATTGTTCACAATTCATTCACTGAGACATTTTGTCAAACATTAGAGGTCATGAACTTGTACATGAATGAGAACACATGCTAACATGTCATGATTACACTATTCAATTCACATGAATATTCTATCAAATACTTGGGGAGCATAATTTATGCACATGATAATGAACCATATAAGCATCATGACTACAACTTAAACTTACAAATCTCAAGTGTTTTAATAGGGGAATTACATCAACAAACATACATTCTATCTTATGTTCATAAAAATTATAATTAAATCTTGAATTGAAACCCATACAACAACACAAATATGAATACAACTCAATTTATGCATGTAACTCATGGTTATAAAAACTTATAGTTTTAAAAAATGTTCTTGAACTCCAACGGTGGAAAGAAACCCAAGGATGAACACCTAACATACCTTGATTATTGATTTAATGAAGATTGTTGGTGAATTCTCAAAACTTGGTCTAGAGCTTGATGAACTAAGGTTTGTTCCTTGAGAGGATTTTGTGAATAATGAATGTATTTTCCGCTTTGGATCCTTAATTTCGTGTTTTAGATGAATTAGGTGAGGGGAAAAGGACATATTTTCCCTTGTAAAGTTGGAGTTTAAGGATCAAAATGTGCCTAGCAATGCGATACCCAACGCACCGCGTCGATGCTATCAACGCGATTGTCGATGTGCTACATCGATGCTGTCGATGTGATTACTGATGCGTTGAGGCCTAATCGCATCGATGCAATATTTTGGTCATCCAAACATAAATTTAACAATATTTGAAAATTCCAAAAATTGCCTAATATGACCTATTGGCATCCCTGATCTTGAATCAACTTAAAAATCGACATTCTAAGATCGTAAGGATTGAAAATAAGATCACCCAATTATGAAGGCTAAAAATGCTTCTAAGTCTTAGCACTTATTGTAAATTTTTCTAAGTCTGGGACCTCTTTTGGCATGCTATATAGGATTGAAATAACTAGGACTTTACGGGGTCTTATATGTTGACTGATTTTGGACATGGCATTATGTTAATATTTTCCCTGAGTTACATTCCAGTGCATATCCCACTGGCTATCCTAGGACACTACATCATTTCATGATGTAGGGTTGAAAGATATTTTTATTGCTCATGTCCAGTGTTAGGTGTATTAGCATGTTCGTTGAGTTATTGTAAAGTGGTCAGCCTCCATCCTTCAAAAGGCTTTATCATTTTATTATTTTTTTTACTTACTCAATAGTTTTGGATTATTTTTGGCCATAGTCAGGGGCATGTCTAGACTTAGATGTTATTCTAGTTTAGAGGCTTTTGAGGACAGATATGGGTCAGATGTTGTTTGACTCTTACTCTTCTTTTGAGTTATTTATTCAGCTTCTTATTACTAGTTAATTGGTTTTCGTATTACTATTATTTTTGTGCTCTTGAGTTTAGGCAATGGTGGTGGTCTCCAATCCATGATGGACTTGAGATACCCATCACGTCCAAGCCCTAGTTCTGATCATCACAAGCTTGGTATCAAAATACGGTTTAGAGTTATTTATAATTTATATACCTTCACAGTCATTTTCCTCTTCATCTTCATCATCTAGGAGTGATTGCATATTATGACATGTTATATATGAAAATAATATACAATGAACTTGTATGCATGTGTTCATGTTAAGTGATGTCACTCTAAAGGAATTTTAGCATAGATATCACATAATTACTTGTAAATGCCTATTAAATGGAAAAATCAATATGTCCTAGTGACATATCTCGCATATCAACATCAACATATCCAACCTCAGATTAAAATAATTATATAATTATTTCTTGTAACTTTCAACATAACATATTATTCAATGTCTTAGTATAAGAATTTCAATATCAACCTAGCAAAATTAAAAAAACATTTAAGTCTAGTAGAATTTGATGTGTGCGAATATCTGGAGGGGGAACCTGAATACCTATCATTAATTAATTTTATATAAATACAGGTCATACTAATATTCAAATAAGGTAAATCACAATTAACATGGCATACTAATCTAGCACATTCAAAGTTGGATTCTTCAAACGTTGTTAAGAGATTCAAACTTTGCCCTTATTACATGGACAACCATTTAAATTAGGCAATTATCTTCTCTCCGAATATCTATGAAAATACCGTAAAAGGTAAAAGGATTATTTAATAACTATGACATACATAGTAGAATCAATTGTGATGTTTTAGGATGGAATATGGATAAATACTCACAGATCATGAATTGTCAATATTTATCAATACCAAATATTATTTAACAGGAAAAACTTCAAATGCTAACCTTGCGCCATCGAAGGAAGATTTAAATTAGATAGATATTTATTTTTCATCATATTTTAAAAATTTCAAACGCCTATCACTAAATTATATAGTATAATCAAGGTTAATCGAATCATCTGATAAGATACCATTTGACTTAACCACATTGTCAAGTTAGTATATTGAAAATCTAAGAAGTTTCAAAATTTACGTTCATCATCTGGGTCACCACTAAAATCGCTCCACCATGAATACCTATCATAAATTTATTTATCATTGATAGAGTAATTACTAAAGTAAAAAGGTATAAATGAAAGTATTATTTGAACAAATCTGTGTTAAAACTAAATTTTACTCAAAAAAAGTTAGCAAATCACTAAAAAATATGAATCATCTTATGAAGTAGCACTATTAAACTTTGGACTTCCATGTTGCATACTGAAACGACTCAAGTCTGGAATCTAAAGACTATCCAATTTTCCTTTACCCTTCTGTTGTTTTGAATTTGCAGATAAATAATTTTCAAATTCTATCGTTAATAAATGTTTGAAATGACCAAATTATTTAAACATTTGATGAAACTTTACTAAAAAATATGATACAAATTAATAAACAAAGTTATTTGGAAACAAACCATTGCTCAAATCTCGCAGTGGAAAAGAATTTTGGAGTGTGTACGAGAGTTTCCTATGATGTAACTTTTCCACACCTTATTGTTGGGATACTTTTTAGAGGTTTGTAATGTTGACATGATGAAACAGTATCTAGAACATATGTTGTTGCTATTACACTTTTGGGGTTCTCGGTGATTCCATATGTTTTAGTCCTTTCTAATTCTACTTAATATGAACTATTTTTGAATGTTTTGTGACATACAGGTGTATCAAATGAAACTTTTGAGTGCATCACATTCTTTTTTTTCTCATTTCATTAATAACAACACTCAGAGGACAATACTCTTTGCGTCTAGATGAGGGAACTGTTCACAAAAAAAAATTGTTAAGGTAAGTTATATATCCAGAGAGATAGTGGAATATTTTACCTATTTGGAATTGATCATTCGCTATATCACGCAAAGTGGAACTATTTTATTCTCATTCAATTCTACTCCCTCTGTCATTCATGGGGTTACCATTCTCTGTATAAGAATTATTATTACAGCCAAATATGTTATAGAAGTGTGCAACGGGGGAATAAATCACCATCATGACTAATTTAGCACTTCTCTTATAAGAACAAATTAAAACTAAGTAGTTAGATATGGTGACTATTAGTTGCAACCAAACGACGTGGCACCCGAATTAGTATTTTCATGAAAACTTTAATCTCAACATAGTGGATATATATATAGGGATTGTAATAAATTTACACTATACCCCAAATAGAATTACACCACAACTATCTTACAACACAACTTTCGATGAATCACCAGTGTTTAACTTAAAAAAGTATTCTCCCAATAATTTTGGGAGTTTGCATTGTAGACACCTAATTTTGTTCCTTCCGAAGTCTAATTTTATTCATTTTTAGTTTACCTTACCATGTGTCCATCCCTATTTAATTATATCCCACAAAAATACAAAAATAAACAAAAACAATACCTCTAACTAATTTATCTTATCCTAACAACCTACCCAATCAAAAGCTTCCACCTCCCTACCCACTCACATTTTTATCCTCACAATAACAAACTAAAAGAAGGGGGACCACGGGTACACCTGACAAAAAAGAACCCATTTTGTCACCATCTTCTTCTCCATATATTTGGATATATACGTACAAAAGAGGATCTATTTTTTTTGGTTTTTGAGGGAACAAAAACGACATACCCCACCCCCTTTCCCCCCCCCCCCCCCCTTTTCTTCTTCACTGAGAATGCCATCAACACTTTCTCTATCATGTTTTTTTTTAAAAGACACCATTGGATTTCTCCACTTGTGCATCCTCATATACCTACAGCATATATACAGACACACTCACAGAAATTGGGGAAACTCAGAAACTCACTAGAAATTCGAAGATACACACACAGTAACCAATTTAGAGAATACCCTCACTTAAATAATCAAGCATCGAACAATTCCACACACACACAGAAATAGAGAGAGAGATTCGAGAATGGGAGGGAGATAGAGTGAGAGAGGTTGAGATCCGTAACTAAGAAGAAAGAGGGGTTAATTTTGGGTTACTATTCCGGCAGTAGCTTCGCCAGAATCATCCCTTCCATTCGTCGTTCGTATAAAACGGTCAAACCTCCCTCTATTTTTCTTCAATTCTAGACAAAATCCATCTGAAGACTGGTTGTTCTGGTCGTCCGCATCACCAGGGACTCATCAGAGTTCGAACCCTGTGGGTGTTTGATTTTTTGTTGGATTTTAGCAAGCTTTTTAAGGCATCAATCTTTTGGGTTCTGTTTTGAATCACCAAGTTTGGTCCAATTTGAAGTCAAAATTTGGTTCGATTTTGGTCGTTGTTAAAGTTGGATTGAGGTTCTGATCACGATTTTAATCGAAATAATACATCGACTTTGAAAGCTACGAATCGAGGTCCAACTCTATTCCCCTCTTTTATTTAATATTTATTATATTTTGGTATGTTGGAGTGAATATTGTGTTTGGTTCATGATTATGACGTGTTGATATGTTTCTATATTTTGTTTGAGCAATCGTGATTACTATGGTTGATATTGATTGATTGATTCACGTGAATGAAGGAATCAAAAGATTGGCATTCATGTGGGAATAAGTGGGGCAAGAATTGAAAACTTGATATGATTAGTGAATTTTGATTAGTTTGATTCATTAGTTGTTTGACTTGAAATAAACGTTAATTGAATTTGGTAGTATCAAGATACGCCGATTGGAATAGGCAAGACGTAGGTCGGGTAGGCAAATCTAGAGATTGTGGGTTGATTGAATGTTTGAAATTTGATTGAATGGTATGATTTTATCACTTTTGAATCAATTGTATAATTTGGCCGGGGAATGCCCCGAAGTATCTGTATATATTTATTCACCGGAGAATACCCCGAGGTATCATGTACCAGGAGGACGTTCGTGATGAAGGCCCGAGGCGTCGGGTAGAGCATTAGTCTAGAATTAATTTATAGTAGGTTTATATTTTTGCATTTTTTGTTTTGGACTGTATAATTGGACTGGACACTAAATTTTAGATTATTTTGTTGGTTGATTGATTGATTTGCGTGCTTTTGTGTGGTTTATATAATCGTAGCATCAAAATTAGCCGATATACTTCACCAAGCAACCGTGGTCGAACCATGGGACCGAGGGGTGCCTAACACCTTCCCCTCGGTCAACAGAATTCCTTAACCGGAATCTCTGTTCGTGGATCAGTTTAAAAGAGTCAAAATCATTTTGAAAAGGATTTTCCAAAGGTGACTTAGCACACCGGATTATGCCAAGTGGCGACTTTGAGTTTTGAAGGTAAAAATAATCCTTTTTCGAATTAAATTTTCATATTTTGTCACTTTAATAATTAAAACCCTTTCGACCCTTAAAATATATCTTTTTGGAGTTAAAAAAAGGGGTGTGACAGCTCTGGCGACTTTGCTGGTGATCTTTTCAGAATTTGGTCTTATTTTTGGAGTCGTATCTACTTTGTTTGGCATTATGGGTGTATAAACATTGTTTGTGATTAATGTTTGAGTTATTGTTATCACTGTTGTGCGTTTTCGCGCTCTTTGGGTACAGTATTTATCCTATATATTACCGCTTTTATATCTGGCATCATGTGTCTACCCCAGGCCTTCTTTTTGCAACATGTCCGTCATACACGTGTTGTACACGATCTCTAGTTGAGTCACTCTTATTTTAGGGGGGAGCCATCGGTGTTAAGGAGTAGGTGAAAAGCAAAATAGCCACTATCGATCATACGCTCCCCCGAACACCCTTGTTAGTGAACCCCCAACATAGGTCAGCCTTTAGGTTATGCTTATGTGCATTGTATTGAGACCTAGTGGGGCCCACTTGGTCCTTTGTAGGAGACTCACCTCTAAAGCATCCCTACGTGCTAAATATTGCATCTTTGAGGATAACATGGTCATTTGATGGACTGATTTGGGAAAAACATGTGTTAGAAGTAAAGTGTGTGGGTAATGAAAAAAAAAACAAGAAAAAAAAGAGAGTATCATAGTTTTTAGAGTTTTTTATGGCTTTTATTTTTCAAAATTCCAAAATTCAGAAGGACTTTTTTACCTCCCGCACTCATTTTCTCAAAAACATCAAAAGATTTTCCTTTGTCTTGTTTAGCATACATTCACAATTCAAAAACTTCAAAAAGATTTGTTCACTCATAGGATGTGTTTATAAAACAAAAATGCAAAAAAAAAATGTTAGAAATTTTTTACATTTCGTATAACGAAAATACCAAAAAGATTTTTCTTTCATAGTTGTTGATGTCATTTTTCTGTGAAGTATCAAAATGAAAACTCAAAAGATTTTATTAACATGGTTCATCGTCTGTCTTTGGTCGTATCTCTTAATTCAGGGTCTAGCTTGTTATTTAATCATTAATTGTCCAATCTGGACGAACTACGTACCCCTGATTCTCCTCTTTCCGGATGTGAGATACGTAGGCAGCCTATTGTTGGTTCGGGGATCTTATTTAAAAAATCCAAAAAAGATTTTCTTCACTCTTCATTTAGAGTAGGTGTTTCATACATGTCTTGAAAATAAAAATACAAAAACAAAAAATTCCTCAATAGTCGTAGGTTTCATTTTTGGTTTATCTTATTTCAAAAATCTAAAAATATTTTTTTCACTCTTCATTTAGAGTAGATGTCATATGCATCAATAAAAGAAAACTACAAAAGATTTTTCTTTAATATGTTCAAGCTTCATTTTCGTATGCAATGCAAAATTGAAAACCCAAAAAGAGTTTCTTTGGTAATCATAAGTTTCCTTTTTTTATAGGTTATTAAAGCTGAAAATTTCAAAAAAGATTTTAGTCTATTCTTTTGAAAATTTGTCATTTTTCTTTTCTTCTTAAAGTTTCAATAAAAAGAAAAAGAAAGGAAAAAGAGTTTAATTGGCCATTTTGGCAAGACTTTACGAACTACGCACACCTGATTCTCCCCTTTCGGGGGTGAGATACGTAGGCGCCCTTCTAGGGTTCGGTGATTTTTTTTTCAAGAAAACAAGAGGTTTTGAAAAATATTGAACTATAACATATTTGTTGCCTCTTGTTCAGTTAGTTTAAGGTGGTTGGTTTGTGGTTTCCTGGCTGGTCCTCCTTATCACACCAAATCCAAGGAAGGGTTAGTTATGTCCGACAAGGATATAGAGAGTGGCATCATGGATGAAACAAAGAGTCAGGAAATTGAGAGTTTAAAGGAAGAGAATTTGAGACTGAGATAAAAAATGATGGGAATGTACCGAGCTTGGGCCAGTGGGCTACCTCCAGCTTCGTTCCCCACTTTTAACCCTGCAAATACCTTGAGTCTTCCACCAAAATCGCAAAGTCAGTTTCCTACTGTTGTTGATGCACCACAACATGCCTTAGAATCTATTCCACGTTAAATACACCTCAACACTTCTACCATTCTTTCTTTTTCTCCTCAGTATAAGTCTACCACATTCACAGCACCACATACCATCTGTGCTTTTGTTGCTCAACCTTCTACTAAGGCTTCCACTTTGTCTATCAATCCAACGATTGTGCTTCCCTGGTCCACTAGTGACTCCACGTTCAATACTGTTGATGATCATTGGTACACTCTTGAGCCTACAGTTAAGTTAAGTGAACCGCCAAAATTTCTTACTAAGAAGCCTAGCATGCCAAAAGAGCCAGAGAAAATGGTTGGGAAAGTGAAGAGTGTAGAAAATGATATGAAAAATTCCCCTAAACTTATGGGCTATGAAGATGTTTCATATAAAAACTGGGGCATGTATTTAAGTGTTAACCTTCCTCCCAGCTTTGAGACATCAAAATTTGGGGAGCCTGATGGACAGAAGGATTTTGTGAAAGATTCGGGACGACATTTTAATCAACTAAGGGAAACTGAAGGAAAGAAGAAGGAAAACGCACCTATTGTAATGACAGGGCCAAAGCAGAGTTTAAGTGGTCTAACCCACCAATACTGTCAGCCTCAATCCAAAGCTTACATATCAGATCCACATAACCACTTACAATAAGGTTTCTTTCTCTGAAATCCAAGAAATCCCATTCCACTTCCTCGATATCCTGTGAATAATGCACAATTGTATGCTCATCCATCTTCTTATCCGCAATGGCATGCACCAGTCCCTAGACATCGTCCTCGACCCCCATAAATTTACCAAGGAACCTCTAAATCCAAATTTCATCTGAGGCCAGAGTTCGTAAAGAGGAGGAAGGAAAAAAATAATTTCACTCCTAGGGAATCCTATGTCAGTTTATTCCAGAGATTGGTACAGCAGGGCATGATCACTCTTCTTCTTGAGTATACTCCTGACCCGTATTCAAGAAGCTTTGATCCTAATGTGCGATGTGCATATCATTCTGATGTTCAGGGTCATAGTACTGAAGATTGTCGCACTTTGAAAAGAGAAACAGAAAAGATAATTCAAGATAAATTGATTGTGGTGCAAAACATTGGCCCTTAGACCATCCCACAGAGTTCTTCACCAGCATGCGGTACTGCACAATATGTGGGAGACAATGAGTTAAGCATGGGGATCCAGAGCTTATTTGTTGAAGGAAATATGTCTGACAGTGGTGGAAGCTCCAGTCATGTTGATTTGCAAACCAGTGGCTAATATGTCAGGTTGAGCAATTAAAAAGTCACCTCTCTCCCTACTAGGAAGAGGTCTGGTAGTTTGTTTTGTTTTTTTCTATTTTTCGAATTATTTTAGGGTTGTAGTTCGAGATCTATCTTGTTTTGTCCCTTTTTCGTTTATGTTCAAACCCTTTTATCTTTTATTTCAACTAAATGAAGTGTCCCTTTCTTTTTGTATTTCAAATATTTGTTGTTTGTTTGCTTTCTTTATACAGTCACTTTATGTTGATTCTAGTGATATGA
This sequence comes from Capsicum annuum, assembly GCF_002878395.1. Lineage (NCBI taxonomy): Eukaryota > Viridiplantae > Streptophyta > Magnoliopsida > Solanales > Solanaceae > Capsicum > Capsicum annuum. The sequence continues at coordinate 206,041,977 of NC_061121.1, forward strand.
CATACCTGCAGAATTTTCAGTCAGATCTTAAAATCTAGCTTAATCATGAAGCATTGAATCAGAGAGTTAAATTTAGGAAAAGAGAGCATCTGAGAAAATAAATAGAGTGTTGGGGCATTTGGTGATCAACTTGAAGCCTTCTTTGAAAATTGAGACTTTTTGAGAATCACAAGGATAACTTGGTCATCAATTGAAAGACATGTCTTAATTAGGTCAAACAGTGTCTACGTGATCCTATCAAGAGGAAAATGAAGAAAATTAGCTCTACGAAGTCATGAGTCCTTCAGCATGAGGAATGTACAACAAACTGGAGTTGTATGCTGGGCAAGTGCAGAAAAAAAGGTGGCACACATGCTCGGGGCAAGTTAGTGTTGTAAAATATTTCATAAGTGATCTTGATCGTGCACTTTCTCATTTCATGCTATGTACTAGCATTTTCAAGAATTGATATGATGAAGGCATTTCATTCTGCTATCCAAACACTGTGTCATCCTTTGTTTACCCCCATTTGGGCCTTAGTGTTATTTTTTTCATACCCCTCTTTTGGAATTAAGATAAGAGTCAACAAAATTCAAAAAAATATGTCAAAAAAGAAAGAAAAGATGAATGTCAAGAAAAATAAAGTCATAAAAATCTCAAAGACAAAAGAGTCAACAAAAGAAAAAAAAATAGAATCAAGTGAAAGAACAAGCTGCCAGAACTATGCATGACCTGATTCTCCTCTCTCGGGGGTGAGATATGTAGGCTGCCCTATTCAGGGCTCGGTCCAACCAAATAAACAATTTAGAGTCACCCAGTCATAAGAAATTAGGGCATGAGTTAATCCTCATTGTTTGAGTCTATTCCAAAAGTTGTAAGTCCTACCCCACTTCAAGTGTTGTTTGGGCCCCATGCCATTCTTTCTTTCTAACCTTATCCAAAAGCCAAGTTACAACCAAATAAAGACCTTCAGATCAATCTTTGAGGATGTTAAGGCAGAGCATGCAAGGGATATGATGATGTATTTGGAAACTATTTGTCTTCCTCAGCATAGGGAATTAAGAGAGAAATAAAAATGAGAGAGTCTTATTGGTGAAAACCCTTACGGGTACCATAAGGCGATGGCAAGTTGAGAGAAGTAAAAATGAGAGTCTTATTGGTGAAAACCCTCATGGGCACCATAAGGCGATAGTAAGCAGAGAGAAAATGAAAGAAGCTTGTTGGCGAAAATCCTTCAAGGCGCCATTAGCCGAATGGGGTCTTAAATGCAATTGACCTAAGAAAGCAACTCAGTTTCAAGGCCATTAACTCAACACAATGGGTAGAAAGTTCCAATGAAAAGATCAAGCTGCTTAATCCAAAATGCATGGCATAATCATTAGTGTTGATTGTCATTTTTAGATGAATTTTTCATTTTTTTGTTTTAAAAGGGGACATTTATTGTCTTTTCTTTCTTCTCTTTGTTTTAATTTCATCTTTCTTAAGTCATTTAACAAAACAAAAATTGTCATTCTTTTTTTCTTTCTTGTCTTTGAGTTAAGTCCGTGTCAAAACAAGTGAGAAAAGATTTCAAAACTGGCTACCAGCTTCTTTAATTGCACAAAGCAAGAGAAAAGCTAGCACATGAAAGAGACATGATTGTGAGCCCAAAAAAAGGCATGCAGAAAGTTTTGTCAACAGAGAAGTCGGGAAACTCATGGAAATACCAAGGTTCAAAGGGTTTATTTGAGAAACACGACAAAACAGAAATATTGTGTTTGTTTCAGAGTCACTCTTAATAAGCTGAGTTTGAGTCAATGATATAGCAAGTCAATGACATATACTAATGGTTGGAAACAAAGATAAATATGATGGGGGCAGTAGCAATTGACTCAAAAGCCAAAGCCACAAACTAGCCACCATATTTTTAAAATCACAAGTTTTCTTTGTATGTAATAGGAATACATGTTGCATTCAGATCAAGGATTTCAGAGCCTAAACATCAAAGGCCGTAATGTCACAACTAAAAAAATGCAAGAGGCAAGGTTGCTGCACAGGTTTGGTAATCAAAACCATGGTAAATCTCATAATTCAAGATCTCTAAGAGACGCACTTCCTTGTTTTGATAATTCAAGCAGTTTTGGTAAGGAGACACACTTCATTATTTTGATAATTCAAACAATATTGATAAGGAAACACACTTCCTTGATTGGATAATTCGAATTTTGCTTCTTAGGTAATGCACTTCCTAACTTAAGTCTTGATTCCTAGAAGACGTACCTTTTAGTTGAGTCATTCACCTTGACTCCTAGAAGACGTACCTTTTAGTTGATTCATTCCCTTTGATTCCTATAAGACGTACCTTTTAGTCGATTCATCCCCTTTGACTCCTATAAGACGTACCTTTTAGTCGAGTCATCCCCTTTGATTCCTATAAGACGTACCTTTTAGTCGAGTCATCCCCTTTGATTCCTATAAGATGTACCTTTTAGTTGAGTCATTCCTATTGATTCCTATAAGACGTACCTTTTAGTTGAGTCATCCCCTTTGATTCTTATAAGACGTACCTTTTAGTCGAGTCATCCCCTTTGATTCCTATAAGACGTACCTTTTAGTCGAGTCATTCCTATTGATTCCTATAAGACATACATTTTAGTCGAGTCATTCCTATTGATTCCTATAAGATGTACCTTTTAGTCGAGTTATTCCCTTTGATTCCTGTAAGATATACCTTTTAGTCGAGTCATCCCCTTTGATTTCTATAAGACGTACCTTTTAGTCGAGTTATTTCCCTTGACCCCTATAAGACGTACCTTTTAGTCATGTCTTTCCTATTGATTCCTATAAAACGTACCTTTTAGTCGAGTCATCCCCTTTGATTCCTATAAGATGTACCTTTTTGTCGAGTCATTCCCTTTGATTCCTATAAGACGTACCTTTTAGTCGAGTCATTCCAATTAACTCATAGAAAATGCATTTCTTTGTTTGGGATAATTTTTTTTCAGTTTTGATATGATTTTAGGAGCATGCCCAAAGTACAGGGCGAATAAATGGAAAACCAAGCAAAAAGGTGAAGAAATTGAAAGTTAAATAGATTGAAAAATAGCAAGTTAGGAGCCCGCCTATAGAACAGGGTGAAAAAAAAGTTGGAAAGCATAGAAATAAGTTGATGAAATAGCAAGTCAGGAGCCCGCCTGCAGAACAGGGTGGAGAATTTGAAAGCATGGCAACAAGTTGATGAAATAGCAAGTCAGGAACCCGACTGGAGAACAGGGTGAAGAAATTGAAAGGCAAGCAACAAGTTAAAGAAATAGCAAGTCAGGAGCCCGCCTGAAGAATAAGGTAATGAAACTCTAGTCAAGAGTCCAAAAGAAGCTGTATAGATAGGATTTTTGTAATTTCATTTATGCTTTAACTTGTAATTTTCACTTTTAATGTAATGACAGAGCCGTGGACCAGAACCTCGATGGAACCTCACTCGACTCTCCAACTCGGTATAGTCCATCCCTTTCCAATCATTTGAAATACCCGTGACATAATTCTCTCATAACTTGGGTAGGTAGGATGTCTTAAGTCAAGACCTGGTTGTCCTTCTTTTTGTTTCTTTCTTTAAATAATGGTCGGGTCAAAATTTGGTCTTGCTGTCTACTTCTTTATCTTAAAACACTTCATGTTTACAGTCAAAGGGGGAATGATGTATACACCTAATTTTGTCCCTCCTGAAGCCTAATTTTATTCATTTTTAGTTCACCTTACCATGTGTCCAACCCCATGTAATTATATCGCAGAAAAATACAAAAATAAACAAAAACAATACCTCTAACTAATTTATCTTATCCTAACAACCTACCCAATCAAAAGCTTCTACCTCCCTACCTACTCACATTTTTATCCTCACAATAACAAACTAAAAGAAGGGGGACCACGGGTATACCTAACAAAAAAGGACCCATTTTGTCACCATCTTCTTCTCTATATATTTGGATATATACACATAAAAGAGGATCCATTTTTTTTTGGTTTTTGAGGGAACAAAAATGACATACACAGACTCCATTTTCCCCCCTTTTTCTTCCTCACTGAGAACGCCATCAACACTTCCTCTATTAGGTTTTTTTTAAAAGACACCATTGGATTTCTCCACTTGTGCATCCTCATATAACCACAGCATATATACATACACACTCATAGAAATCAGGGGAACTCAGAAACTCACTGGAAATTCGAAGATACACACACAGTAACCCATTTAGAGAGGACCCTCACCGAAATAATCAAGCACCGAATAATTCCGCACACACTCACACACAGAAATAGAGAGAGATTTGAGAATGGGAGAGAGATAGAGTGAGAGAGATTGAGATTCGTAAAGAAGAAGAAAGAGGGGTTGATTTCGGGTTACTGTTCCGATAGTAGCTTCGTCGTAATCATCCTTTTTGTTTGTTGTTCGTATAAAACGGTCAAATATCCCTCTGTTGTTCTTCGATTCTGAATGAAATCTATCTGACAACTGGTTGTTCTGGTTGTCCGCATCACCGGCAACTCATCGAAGTACAAACCCTACGGGTGTTTGATTTTCCATTGGATTTTAGCGAGCTTTTTGAGTCATCGATCTTTTGGGTTCTATTTAAAATCACTGATTTGGGTCCAATTTGAAGTCGAAATTCAGTTTGAGTTTGGTCATCGTTAAGGTCGGCTTGAGGTTCCGATCACTATTTTAATTAGAATAATACATCAAGTTTGAAAGCTACGAATCGAGGTCCAACTCTATTCCTCTCTTTTATTTAATGTTTATTATATTTTGGTGTGTTGGAGTGAATATTGTGTTTGGTTGATGATTGTGATGTTGTGATATGTTTTGATATTGTGTTTGAGCAATCGTGATTACTGTGGTTGATATTGATTGATTGATTCACGTGAATGAAGGAATTGAAAGATTTGAATTCATGTGGGAATAAGTGGGGCGAAAATTGAAAACTTGATATAATTAGTGATTTTGATTAGTTTTATTCATTAGTTGTTTGACTTGAAATAAACGTTAATTGAATTTAGTAGTATCAAGATACGCCGATTGGAATAGGCAAGACGTAGGTCGGGTAGGCAAATCTAGAGATTGTAGGTTGATTTAATGTTTGAAATTTGATTAAATGGTTTGATTTTATCACTTTTGAATCAATTGTATAATTTGGTCGGGGAATGCCCCAAAGTATCTGTATATATTTATTCACCGGGGAATGCCCTGAGGTATCATGTACCCGGAGGACATTCGTGATGAAGGCCCGACACATCGGGTAGAGCATTAGTCTAGAATTAATTTAGAGTAGGTTTATATTTTCTCATTTTTTGTTTTGGACTGTATAATTGGACTGGACACTAAGTTTTGGATTGTTTTGTTTGTTGATTGATTGTTTTGCGTGTTTTGTGTGGTTTATATAATTGTAGTGTCAAAATTAGCCGATATGCTTCACCAAGAGACTGTGGTCGAACCACGGGACCGAGGGGTCCCTAATACCTTCCCCTCATTCAACAGAATTCCTTAATTTGTGAATCAGTTTAAAAGAGTCAAAATTATTTTGAAAAGGATTTTTCAAAGGTGACTTGGCACACCGGATTATGCCAAGTGGCGACTTTGAGTTTTGAAGGTAAAAATAATCCTTTTTTGAAACAAATTTTCATCTTTTGTTACTTTAATAATTAAAACCCTTTCGACCGTTAAAACATATCTTTTTGGAGTTAAAAAAGGGGTGTGACATGCATATTGATATGTTCAGCTATATAAATTGGGGAATTTGTGAGATCTATAGCTCTAATAATAAAAATAATAAGTAAAATAGATCAAAACTTTAGTTTGGTGTTCAATGTTCATACCATTGCTTCCGAAAGAGTATTTAGCCTGTTTTGGTCATAGCGTGCATACTCTATTTATTCTCACTTTTTTCTTCCCCTTATTATCCATTTTATGTGTTAATGAAGTTGGATTTCATATGATTCTTTATATTTTATGGTATTTTATTTAAAGAGAGAGATATGCCAAGATAGAAAATGGTAAAGAGCCTGAGAGAGAGATAGAGAGAGCGGCTTTTATACTTTTTTTATGATATACATATAATTTTATGGAATGTTTGAATGTTCAAAATCCAATAGTTGCAGAGACTATCCATCTATGGAGAGAGGAGAAGAATTCAATCATTCAATTATCATTCTTTGATTGAGGATGACGTTGAGAGGGAGTATTAACGTAAGCATGTTGCATATAGTGCAAGTGGGAAAGTGAGATGTATTGAACATTATTAAAATTACTTTTCTATATTATGTTTCGATGATGGCATGTCCTTTAAGTCAAATAAGCTAGTGAAGGAGTGTATATATGATGAACAAGAATCATACATTCTTATACTTGCACCAAAAAGAAACAAAAGAGCATGTCTCACTTTGAAGCTAAGTGGTTCTACATGCATCATTCAATACTTGGTTTCTTTATCTTTTTACAACCTTCCTATGACAAAGAAAAAAGATTAATGTGCAGATGAATATGCAATTGGGGTGAAATTCATATCTTCAAGGTGGGGGGAAAAGTTTATGGGTCAGGCCGTGACATTAAATCAGACGCTTCTGGGAGGTAACCCAATGTTTCGTAAGTATTTTGTGTTTTTGTTAATAATACTTTTTTTATTTTATTTTCTATTTACATGCTGACGAGAAGTCCGATATACCCTAAATATGAGCTAAGAAGTATGAAAAAGACAAAGTATTGGGCCCTCCGGACATTTGATAAAAAAATGTGGAAACTGACATGCTTCTTACTAGGCCTAGAGGCTTCAGGAATTATTTATATTCCTCATTCTTATATTATAATTTAGGGACAAAGTGTGATTTTAAGTATGGGGTGGATAACCTTCCGATTTATGTTTAGATTAAAGTGTGTTAGAGGAATCTTTTGGCTATTCTCTTATGTTGCTAAAAAATTTGAAAATAAAAAATGATTTTATTTTAGTGGTTTTTATATTTACTTTCTTTTTGTTTGTTTAAGAGCACACTTCATTCACCAATTGGTTTTTCTTTTTGGTTCTTTTTGTGAGGGGGTGACCCTTGACCCGACAATCTTTTTTTTATTTTTTAGAAGTAATTTTTAAAAAATTTAGTCATAGTTTAGGAATTTTTCCCAAGAATGGATGGATGTAAACCATATTGAGGGAATATGAGTCATTAGGATTTAATAAGAAGAACTTTTTCATTAGTTGGATAATACGTGCTCTTGTTAGGCTACATGACTATATGATGCAACTGTTATGAATTGAGAAGCATGTTAAGGAATTAAAGGACTACTTTTTGAGATACCATGGCTCATTTGTTTCTCATTTTTTATTTTGGCTTAAATTGAATTATTGTTATTGCTTGATTGAGAGTCTATATAGATCCTTATTCATTTGAACATGGGTCATGTGTGTGATGTTTATATTATATTCGATATTTGGATATTGATATCTAGAATTTGTCTGGTTTGTTTGCAAAGAGATATAAAGAATGTCAAGTTTCAAAGATGACATGAATTTTTTTGATAGCTAAGTATTATACCTTCTTTATCTACTCATCATGCATGATCTTAGTCAGCTCCATTAAGCCTTTAACCTATTGTTTGGTAGCCTTATATCCAGCTTATTCCTTTTATTTCAGCTTACTATTTGGTCCAAAACTCTTAAGCTCTTAAGTTAAAAAATTAAGATGTTAGGAAGTTTAAAATTGGAGGAGGAATAAGTGAAGTTGAACACCCAAAGTAATAACTATGGGTGAGTTTTAAAAGTTTATGTGTTGTTGGTGAGGAGTAGTGTAATGAAAAAAATTGATCAAAAAAAGTGAATCATTTATTGATAACAAATACTCCCTTCTAAAGATGTGTCAGTTATCCCAAAGAGATGAGTAAAATAAAAGAGAGTTGTGAGGATAAAAGTGGTGAAAATAGGTTGGTTGAAGATTAGCTCAATGAAAGTGTGGTGTATTAAAGCGCCTGGAAAAGTTAGTCACAATTACTGAACATAATAGCTCCTACCCATACCTTAGACTACATTTAAACCCTTCATGTCTTACTTGATCTTGAACTTTAATATTCATATATTAGCAGAGTACTTCCCTAAGGGCAACCTTATGGTTCATCTTCTTTTGCATCTAAATGTCTTGTGAGAGTGAGCGTAATTCTATTATTATACCCATTCTTGTGATGAATTATATATTAATAAGTGATAATGGGTGACTCATATGGTGAGGGGGCATGTTTAATGAAGTACAAGTGAATTATATGATCTCTTAGTTGATTAATGTACATGAGTTTGCTAATTTTATAGAGTCAATTCTTAAGGTTTGGAGGTTTTATGTAGTCATTCATGTGTTTAAATCTTTATCATATATTCTAGTTGTTGTACTTATAGATTGAGTGACTTGCTTCAGTTAGTAATGTTGGAGTCTCTTTTAATGAACATGAATGAAAGGAGTAGTAAACCTAGAATCAATCACTGGTCCAATTTGAGTACCTCTGTAGTATAGATCTCAATAGAAAACTAAAGAGTGAGGATAGCAAGGGATTGATCTTAGTAGTTCTTCATATAAAATTATTGAGTGACGATATATAGTAATATGGAGAAAACAAATTCTTTGAAGCACCTATAGAATCGAAAGTGCCCCTTCTTCCAAAGAGAGTAGGATAGGTTATTCACATTTCATTTGATGGGCAGAAGAAAATTAAAAGCTAAGCAGTGGGAATTTAAAAGATTTCCTGCTGAAAAGTAAATATGTCTCCTACCTTACGCATAATATGTGGAAGTATCGACCTATAGTTGTTCGAGAAAGAACAAGACTTTAAGTGTGGGGTGGTGATTATAGGTGCATCTACATATTTATTTTCCAACTTTTACTCATATTTAAAAATAGTTTTAAGGATAACTTAGTGTGTTTGTTGTAATACCCCGTACTTTTCCTAGCTTGAAAAGTTTTCCAAGAATGTTAGAAGTTTTCTTTGAAATATGAATTCACTTTTGTACATGTGGTATTTTTAAGATTTTTACTTTTTGTCATATGGGAAATTCAATAAGTTTTCCATCTATACCAAATTTGCCCAAATCTAACACCCGGGTGAAGAGTTAGAGCCTTTTTAGTAAGACAGTGTATCACCTAGGCCTTCAGCGCATCGCGGAGATAGCTCAAATGAAAATTGTCAATTTCCAGTGATGCTCCACGATAGTGGCATGTCGCGCCAAACTTCCAGGTCACAGACAAGGTGGCACCGTGATAGCTCCACGTCGTGCCACTGTGCAATTTCCCATTTGTCACATTCAAGTGACTTGGCGCGATAGTGGCACGTCGCACTAAGGATGAAAATCAAGAAATTTTCTGAGAAATTAAAGACACATCCAGGGTTAAAAGGGTCAATTTCCCACCCCTATATATACCCAATAACAGGTGATTTAGTCATTCTTCACCCAAAATATAATAGTTTCTCTCAAGTTTCTCTCAAGAACAAGCTAGGATTTCTATTGGAAATTCAAATTCAAGAAGATTTCACTGTCAATCCTCAATAAATCACATCCCAGGTATGCATAGTGTTCATTTATAGACTCCTTTCATCCATGATGCCCAAGAATCTCTTTTATAAAGTCAAGATTTTAAATATCCTTTATGAACTTCATGTTGGGTTTATTTTGTTTATGTTGAGAATGATAAATTGAATTTGAATCCATGTTGGGTGATTAATGTTATGTGGAATTGATTTGTATAGATGTATATTCATATGAACCTATGCTTAAACCCAAGGATGATGAAATTAGATATTGAATCATGATGTGTAATTTTTGTATAATGGTGTCTACATATATTATACCTATCATGTGTTTGATTAAATGCCAATATGAAGGAAAAGTGCCCAACTAGCATAATATTATGAAATTCCCATGTTTGTACAAGTTTATGCATATCACATGTTTGATGAAGTGCTTCAATATATGAATTATGAATTGTGTTGTTGGTCATGTGTTCACATAAGTAATGCTACGTCAGTTTTTTTCCATCGAGTCCTGGGGGTTCTTGTACCCGACAATTTAGCTGTGTGCCTTGAGCCATGTCATGTGTTCATGATACTCTCAGTCAAGCTATAATCCATAGAACTCAGTCAGTCATGTGACTCAGGAAAACTCAAAAATCTGAGTAATCTCAGTAGTTCAATAATCTCAGTGATCTCAGTACTCAGTAATCCCAATAACCACAGTATTCCCAGTCAATCTCAGTAACTTCAGTATTATCAGTCAGTCCTCAGAACTCAGTACATTCTGTCAGTCAACGAAACTCAGTAAATTCAATTTAGTTTAGCTCCACTAAACAATACCATTTGTATCAGTTTAGTTCAGTTAATCAGTTCAGTGTCTATTCAGTTGGGAGTAGGAGTTATCACCGAGTGAACCCAAGGATGGAAACTCACCTATTATATGAGGGTGTGATTCTTAGAAGCAATCTTTGCATTCTAGAACTACGTAGCCAACGTAGGTTGAGACATCATAGCCTGCTATATAAGGGTAGATGAGGTGGCTTAACCTATTATATGAGGGTTCCCACCGTTCTCACTAGAGTTACTTGTTATATGAGGGTTACTCACAGATTGTCCTTACCAGTAGCGCGGTATTAAAACCCTTCCAATTAGGGTTACAGATTGGACCCCAACTCAGCCATAATAGCATATTAGGGGCATGTCAGTTAGATAACTACTTTCCACGATCTCAGTTACAAATCCAGTCTCAATAATAGAACTCAATTTAGTTCTACAAAAATCCAAGACTATTAGATACAGTCAACTCAGTACAGTGCGGAACTCAGCTAGTTCTATCAGTATCAGGACTTCAGATACAGTCACTCATGTTATCAGTATTCAGACTCAGTAATCATGTTATCATAAACCCAGTTAATAGTATATTGATTTATATGAAACTCATGTTATCATTATTCAGTTTCAAGACTGTCAGATACAGACAATCAAACCAATTCTTCATAATCAAAACTGTCAGAAATAGTCATTTATTTATCTATAATATGACTTCAGTTCCTCAGTACTCAATACACTCAGTCATTCAGTATCCAAATATTAGTACTCAGATATCAGTAAATCTACCTTACCAGAATTCATGAGTCAGCGTTATCATGATCTCAGTTATAGTTACATATGCATGCATGTATTCTCGCGTTCATGTTAGTCAGTCAGTTAGTATTGTTCATGAATATGAACCTATTGCATTTATCCTAGCTCACTTGCATACCAGTACATTCAAAGTACTGTCGTATTTGCGCTATGGTGTCTTATGCCATAGATTTAGAAGCACGAGCTCCAGAGAACCAGTAGCATCCCAGTTTAGCGATCAGAGTTAGCAGTGAGTCCTCATCCTTCTAGGACATGATGATCATATTACTATTTTAGTTTTCAGTTTATTTCAATAGTCGGAGTTAGTTGGAGACATATCCCATCAACTCCTTATCCAGACAGTTTAGAGTCTTTCAGACTATAGCATGTTAGACAGTCAGTCATTTCAGATTTGCTTTGGTATTGTTATACCATTTTCAGATATTTTTTATCAGATGTTCATTCAGTTTTGAACCTTATGGCTATTCAATTCATGTTTCTTCATATTTATAGTATATTTTTCAGTGATCAGTTACAGATACTAGTCATGGGTTAGCTTGTGGTCTTTTGGGGTCATGAGCACCGTGTAATGTTCCGAGTACCAGATTTGGGGCATTACATTTGTGTGCACAGATAGTGATATTTATGTAATTGTACTATGAGACACATTTTTATTTGGTTTATAGTGCAACTGAATCAATACGAGAGTCAAAATGTCAAGGAAATGTTAGACGAGATAATTAGTTAAATCAGCCTAAGCTATGCTTGTTCTTGTGTTGTTTTGACAATTTGTGAGTATTGTATGGTGTAATTCATGTGTTGAGATATTGTAGGAGTTTGTTGGAGATTCTTTAGTTAATAAATGAACTGCACATGAGCCACAATGGGTGAGAAAACTAGAAAAAAGTTGGACATGGACCAAGGGATAAAACTGGGTGTAATTGTGTTGTTTGGTAGACTTCTCCGTGCCGCACAGTATCCACCACACATCCAGCATAGCGGCACACCATAAAGTCAGATTTTCTAATGGATTGAATCCCAAAAAAATGTCACATGACCCTACGTCCCAGTGATTACCTCCATAATGCATACCCCTTCTAAACGGGCAAAAAAGTGGCTCCAAGACCTGGTTTTAGTGGGAAATAAGTTGGTAATTGTATCGAATCCTCATGGGACATCATTATCATGACTTGGAGAATATATAAACACCTAAAATCATAGAAAATAAGGAGATATTAGGTTAGTGTTAGTCTACAACACGAAATCACAACATACAACACAAAAAGTCCTATTCTACTGGGGGAAAATTGAGTTCTAGTACTAGTTAGATTTGGAAACTTGTGATACCTAAACCTACTTATTTTGGAACTTTTTGTCATGACTCGAACCAGGATCCTAGCCATGACGGACACCCTAAGACAACCAATTCTTTACATGGCCCCTTAGCCTTTAATCATAAGTATAGTAAAATAAGATACATGCGGAAGCCAACCCATTAAATAAGGATTTTGATAAATCATAAAAAGAAGTTTGTAAGTCAAAACTAAATCCAAAATGCAATAAACTAAATAAAATAGTGTCCATTTATCAAGAACAAAACTCTAAACAACAACCCACACCTTCTATGAAGCCTTTTACTTTATGAATAACTCCTAAGTTGGGACATGACTCTAACTGTACTATAAAACCAGAAATACCATTATAGAAATATATGTGAAAAGTACAAATGCCTTTCAAATGATGGAGGTCTAACCATTTCTCACCAGTCTCCCACTAGGATAACGAACAACCTACGGTGCACAGGGTCATAAGAAAAAGCCTCCAAACCTAAGTCATAAAATGATGTAGCGTCTGGGCATGGTCAGTATGGCGAGTACTAACATGCGACCCAAGGAAAGGGATGAAATATACATTACAATAACTATTATAAAACATATGCTTAATAACCATCAATATAATAGAATGTCGAGGTTGGAGCAAGGAACATGAGACATGTCTATTTAAAAGTTAATCCTGAATTATGTAGTATATACCGACCTTCAGGCACCCACGGGCTATATGGGTCAAGGTACCAATGCTGGAAAGGCCCCAGTCCATGTTAACCGCATGAACCGAGGAAATTTGGCTAAAGACATCGAGACTTCAGCCTTCAAACATATATTTTCTAAATTACACACAGGGGTCATAGACCCCAAATACTAGAAAATATAGATTGCAGTGCTGGTCCCCCAGGACTATACCTTCTCGGTGAAGCTACACAATTCCATTTAAGTCCAATTAAAATAGTTTTCTACATACCATTAACCATGGACTGTTACATTACGGCATTCCCAAATTGGTATCATCATACCAAGAGAATTGAAAGCCATTATAATTATGTCATATTGTATTTATTTAACCATTTAGACTCCAAATTCCATTAAAAATCCATAACCATAGCCCCAAGGGCGTTTCAAACTCTATTTAACTTTTTAATAGTTTATGTTATGCAATTTTTTAATGAATAGTTTAGACACTATAAAATCCTTATTTAGAAACCAAATTATGATTTGGGTTGTGGTTAAAACATTATCATCATGCAAAAATCCATAAATATTATGAAATCATATTGTCAAATTTTCACCATTATAATTAGACACAAATTCACTTTACAATCCACTATTTAAACTATTAAGAAACTATTAAAACCATAGAAAATCAATGCAAGTGAAAAACAACCAAAAATCCTTAGGCCTAGCTTCAATCAAAAATTCAAGAACAAGGAAATATAATGTAAATTGATGAAATTATACAATATTTAAAATAGGGGGTGTCCACCATGCTTTTTTTATGAAAGAAATTTCTAAAAAGCTTGAATCCTTAACATTGAAGCTTGAACCCTAGCTTGAAATTGATATGAAGACTTGGATTCATTTTCCATACTCTTGATGATGAAATTGGTGAAAAAACATTGAGAAGAAATCATAATTTTGACCTTTCTATAAACTTTAGATTTGGAGCTTGAGATTTTTTGGAAAGAAGATGAATTAAGGATTAGAAAGTGATTATCATGCTTTGGGACAAATTTGGGGATAAAAATGGATTCAGGGAGTTATATGGGGATGAAAGGATCATATTGACATTGATTTAGTTTTGGAAAAACATGTCTTTACTTCAGATTAGTATGGGGTTGCGCCGCAGGACCAATCGCGGGGTAGAAGCTTTGCCTTATGCGGCCCATCGCGCACTTGGATAGTATCTCACTAAAATGCCCATAACATTTTACTTTGAATTTGGATTGATGAACGGACAGTGGTGTTGGAAAAGAGACTTGAAGGATTTAATTTGGATATAACTAGACACCTAACTTATTATATTCTATGATTAATAGTCTATGAAAGTTGAGAAAGTAAAAACATGTATTAAAACTCAATCAGTAGAAAAGTCCCCAACTTAACTTTAAGCTAGGATATTTTTTGACATCATTTAATATCCAAAGATGTTCCCAAACTAAATAATTTATCATCCCACTTATTTTTAGATAGAAATAATTGGGTTTGAGTCTATACACGTTTTGAGGGACGGTTCAAATTCTAGCCTGAAAATGTGGTTATATTATCTCCACCTTGGAATCATTTGTCCTCAAATGATGGATAGGAAATTATTGAAGCTCTATAAGTACAGAATAAGGGATGTAACTTCACATCAGTAACCCTCCCTCAAAACATACATAGGCATACCAAAAGAGCTCTATGAAAACCCCAAGTTAATCATGTAAGTACGGATAATGAGATAACGAGATTTAGCGTAAACATGGTATAGGACATGAGTTTATGGAACATGATCATTTCAATATAAGGTATGAATTTTTCAAAAATCATCATCCTGATTAAGATTGATACAAGACATGAAATAAGATATTCGCGGGGCATAAGAATAGAAGCATTCTTTACCTCCAATGATTTGTCTAATAACCCTTAAATATAGCAATACTTCTCAACTATTAATTCAACTATGAATTAAACACTTCACCATTTCAATCTTATGATTCCTCCTCAAAACACATAACTACAAGAGCCTGAGTCTAACTCTATATTTCTTCCATGTTAAAGTCTATCCTGGAATTAAAAGGTGCTAGCTTAAGCTATGGGACCCTATACTCTACAACCCTCCAGTAATACTCTTCCATCTTATCACAATAATCAAACAACTTCATGTCTTAGATCAAGGAGTACTAGCCATAGAACACGATGGTTTATGTATCTATGAATCACTACATTCAAGCCAATTTTTGTTACACCTACTTCATGGATCTCCCCACCAAGAACCCAGCAAATTCAATCACTTTCACAAATATTTTCACCACATATCCCCTTTCTAACTATTTCACATAACAAAAGTTCATCTCACTCATCCTACTTCATCTATAACCTTAGCTCAAGTAGTCATACTAAAATTTCACAATAAAAGACATCTACTCTTTTATCTAAAATATTGCTGCGTTGTCATAACCACTATTATCCTAACATAAGAAGGGTAATTAAGGGACTAGAGTACAAGCTTCCGGAATAGAAGTGAAATTATTAAATTATAGCATATATTCATTGCACTACTCAAGGTGGGGTCTGTGATATAAGATATGATTCAATAGTCACGAAGAGATTCATCTATCAAACACCTAGATCATAAATAGAGGGTGAAGTAAGGACATAGATTGCATAGAGAACATGGACCTTAGGCATAGGAACAATTTAAATACATAAGATATTGGTAGATTATCCTCTTAACCCTAAGTAGGAGGAATTTGCTAGAACAAGAATATATTTATCATGACTCTTCCCTAAAACTCACCACCATGAGAAAATTTAAGATCAACCTTAGTTTATAATCTCCCCCTTAGATCAAAGGTCACTATCCTAATCTTGTAAACATATTCTCTCATTAAACTTATAATCACAACACTCAGCACCATGGGATATCTCTATAGACATGAGTGCTAGACTTGCCCTAATAAGCTATATAGGAGAAGTTCTAACTTCCTACTATGGTATTCCTCCTAGGGGAACTACTCTTAACTCCCTCTACTCTCCAAGATTGAACCCCAGCCTTAGAGATCTCAAGTTAAGTTTTGAAGAAAAGTATAACCATTTTCAAGTGATTATAGATGTTTGAAGAATTAGAAAAAGATTAAGTGAAGTTGGGGCGATTTATAAGTCATAAGAAAGCCCAAGTACCCTTAAAAATATTTAAAAGCATTGACCCATTAATAAAGGGAAGAAGGGTCACGGAGCAAACCCCAATGTGATGCCTAGCTTCGTGGTGTCGAGCCCATCTTGAGGCCCTCTCTTTGCAGTGTAGAGGCGAGGTAGTGAGCCCTTGTGGGTCCCCTCGTGGTGTGGGGCCATTGCAAATTGGCCCTCGATGCTTGACTAATTTTCCATGCCCAAATTTCCCATAATGCATTAGAACTTATCCTGGGGCGTTCTATACTTGATCTAGGGACCACATAGGCTCCTTTTAATCTCAATTTAGACTTACCAAATATCCAGAGTGTTACAAAATCATTGTTCCAACACTAGTCCTTATATATATGTTACAATTATCCTCTCAAATTTTTTATAAGTCATCAACCTAAGATCTTTCATACATTATATCAAGCCTACTAATCCACTCCCTTAAATTTTGCACCACAATTCTTGAGTTACCCTTTTTTATCATCATAATCAACATCTGAAGTTCAAACCTAACATGTATTACCATTCATGAATTGCCAATGAAATATCCCACATACTGTACTAGTCTATCAAAATATGTGATGAACTAATTAATCTAAATTCCTTATTTCACTTAACTTTGGCCTACAAGCACATCTTGTCCACAACATTACTAGTACACTTAAAATTTACTACTTATTTTCTAACCCACTAAAAGTCTTACAATCACTAGATAAAAATCAAGGGACCCTCAGTATAGTAAAATGACATAACAAGGATAGTTAATCTTAATCTTATAACCTAACTCATTATGTTCTATAGAGCATTCACCTCCCACACATCCCATCCACTTACCTATGCATATATCCCAACTACCTTCAAAATTCTTTAAAAATCACTAAGCCACTTTTTCTAAGATCTCACCTACTGAATGCTAAATTTATAAATTATTAACCGTCCAATCCTTTCACTCAGAATCTATGATAGATTTTACTACTATAAGTATTAGCCGGCCAATCCTTCAACTCACAATTGATGAGAGATTTTACTACTAAAATATCTAATCCTCATGAGTTTCTTTCTTATTTCAAATAAAGACAATTATTTTAAGTAACCACTCGGTCTTTACCGGCTACTTTAATTTTGCTAATTTTGGTACACCTTAACCAATACCATAAGGACATAAAAACCCCAACACACACTTCAAGGTTACACAAATAGAACTACCCCCCTTTTTCATTGAAAAGGTAACCTCACTTTAACTTCTAGACTTAGGACTTCATATCACTAACCTTGGGATCGTCTTACTATTCATAGATAGTAAAATCCTATTTATACTACCTCTCGAGTTGAAATACTATCCCAACATTTAGATACGTATCTTTCCCCCCTTAAGTGAGACGTCCGCATTAAAGTTTCTAAAAGGGACTGAATCCACATTTTACCTTAAGCTGAAAAGGACGATTCATGAAGATAGAGATATACACTTGAATCAATAAACTTTGATGAACTAATGGACTCCTTTCAAGTCCTTGTGACATTTCATAACCTTTGATGACTCATTTGGAAAGGACCACATTGTTAGGAATCTAAGGCTTTGCACTTGTATTTCCTGGACAATAGGAAATAACCAACAAAATTAGCGCAAGAAAGGAATTTGGAGAATGTTCATGTGGAAAACACTATTTCATGATCTAGAGTATGAAAGAATGAGAGATATCTCCTAAATGCTCTGGAATCCTCCATATAATACTGTAACCCCGATCATTTCTTAAGCCTAAATCTGTCTTTTGAATGGATATGTATGACTTTTAAAATGATTGATGTTTAAATCATATTTTATTTCTCTAATTTCAACTTTTTTCATGTAGATCATTGAATAAGCTTTCCATCGATACCAATTTCATCGAAATACAACATTGGATGAGTGAGTTATGGTCGTTTTACTGAATGTTATTGGATCGCCCAGGTTTGATGGTCGACCTGGTAGACCGTCAGGTCCTTGGTGGACCGTCGGGTCCTTGGTGGACCGTCAGGTCCTTGGTGGACCGTCAAGTGTCCCATCAAGCCAAAGCAGTAGCTCCCTTTTTGGGATGTCGTGTGAAGGTCAAAGTAGTGGACCATCACAAAGTTGACGGTC
>NC_061121.1:206063418-206074094 GCF_002878395.1 Capsicum annuum
ATGTCGTGTGAAGGTCAAAGTAGTGGACCATCACAAAGTTGACGGTCCGTCAAGGTGTCCGTCAGACCGAGATAGAATGTCTCATTTTTGGCCCTCAAGTGACGGACGACTTGGTGGACCTTCACTTATCTAATGGACCGTCAGGTTAACAGTCACGTTAAGGCAGAATGTTTCAGTTTCGGTGTTCGAGTGATGGATGACTTGGTGGACCGTCAGTCCCACTGACGGACCATCAGGTCGACCGTCACTGGCCCCGATCAGCAAGTTTTAACTTTTTTTCAAAGGAGCACCTTGGTCATTTCCGCTCCTTGTGGCCTTATATATATATATATATATATGTGTGTGTGTGTGTGTGTAGAGAAGAGAAGATCATTTCTGTCCATTTCTCTCCAAATTTCTTTCAAGAATTCTCTAAAAACCTAGGGTTTCTTCCAAATTCAAAAATCAAATCATCTCCAAGAAATTCAAGAAATTTCCCATAAATTTCTTCAAGTTGTTCAAGAACTAAGTTCCTCAAGTCAAAGGCAGCAAGGTCTTGGTCTAAAAGTGTGAGAAAGAAATTTCAAGTAAATTTCCATATCTTCAAAATCAAAATCTAAGGTATGTGGGGTTTGAACAAGAACACTTCTTTCGTTCTTGTGCCTAAAGATTTACTTTCTATTATTGATTTACATGATTTTGCAAGTGGGTTTACACCCAAATTTCTTTATGTATGATTTATGAGACTTGAGTTGAATAAGCTTGGTATTTATGGTTATTTCACCATCATGCTTCTTAAATTGAGTATTTATCCCATGAGTTGTATATTGTCATTATATATATTGATGATTTCTAAGTGATTTATGATAAGTGTAAGATTTGTGTTTTTCTATGAGAGATTTAACTATTGAATACATATCGATACTTGAGATTGAAAGTCAAGAATGAGTCTGATGATGTTTCCTTGAAGCTTTGGTATTTAAAATGATTTAATAAGCAAGGATACTTGATTTTGAGAAAGATTGTTTGATTTTGAGTTGAGTTAGGAATCCACAGTCGTATATGATGTATCGATGAGATATATAGTTTTTTTGGTCATCATGATAGACCCATGAGTTGATATTGATTGAGGTAGATTTCCTAACGCATTCGGAGCTAAGTTTAGAAGAAGTATTTAGCACCGAGAGAAATTTGATATTTTCCCAGAACTATGTGCCACCTAGGATTGATGTTGATAATTGTTGATCAAAGGCCGAGTATGAAATTTTGATGATGAGATTGAGGTTGTACTCCCTGGAAAGGGTATGACACCCCTGCCAATGTAGGGTTCTCTCCTTAGGAGCGCAAAACGTTAGAATCTATGCGGCTCACATGGAGTAGTTATGTTGGTTATACGAAACTCCCAAACCCATAATGATCTAAATACCTTGAGTTACCGAGTCACTCTAAGTCATGATTCAAAGCTTTTGAGTTGAGTTGAATGATTTATGAGATTTATGAAGCATGTGTTATTAGTGATGATTGATAGAAACAATGTTTCAGATAATTCAAGCGAAGAGATTTATTATTGTCAGCATGCATGATTTTCTTATACACTTATGATATTATTTAAAATGTTCCATCCACCCCCACATACTCAGTACGTTCCCAAGTACTGACTCCCATACTCTTTTGTATTCTATATTTTCTCACGATATAGGTTCAGGTGCTCAGTCTCAGTCGAGACAGTGATCTACGAGTACCTTCATCTATATTCCTGCAGTTGGTGAGTCCTTATGGTTCGAGGACCTATGTTCATGATTTTTGTCTTGCTAATTGATGGTTGTTTATTTTCCGTTTAGTATGAGTCAGTTGGGGATCTGTCCTAATGGCTCTTCAGTCTTATGTAGTAGAGGCTTTGTAAGACTAGAGTACCAGTACGTACAGAAAGTTAGTATTTTGATTGTACGAGACAGTATTACTTTGTATCTCAGTATGTTCATGGCATGATTATTCTTCCTTATTACCACTCGATTATTGTCATGGTGAATTATAGGAGTAAAGATAGGCTCAGAGGGTTAGCTTAAGGTTGTGTGTGGCCTTAAGCACCGTGTGACATCTCGGGATAGGTTCTTGGGGCATTACAAATAAGTTTGGTATACAATACACCCATAGGCAATACTCTACCAGACACGATATTGTAGACACCCTGGGACCCTGAACCTGACTCTGATACTAATCTTGTCATGACCTGAATCGGGGACCTAGCCATGACAGGAACCCCAAGCCAACCAAGGCTTGATATGACCCCTTAGCCTTTCATCATAAGCTTAGTAAAATAAGATACATGCGAAAGCCAACCCATTATATAAGTAGTTTGATATATCATAAAAAGAAGTTTGTAATTCAAAACCTAATCTAGAAATAAATAAACCAGATAAAGTAGTGATTGTGTCCTAAAAACAAAATTCAAAAAAACATCCCGCACCTTCTATGAAGCTTATAACTTTATGAATAACTCCTAAGTTGGTATATGACTTCGACTATACCATGAAACCAAGAAATACCAATATAGAAAAATATGTGAAAAGTATAAATATTTTTAGAATGATGGAGAGATTATGACTTCTCACCAGCTGAACACTAGGATAACAAACAACCTACGCTGCACAGGATCACAATAAAAGGCCTCCAAACCTACTTTATGAAATGATGTAGTATTCAGGGATGATCAGTACAGCGAGTATTAGCATGTAACTCAAGAAATAGGATAAATATACATTTACCAAAAACAATCATAAAACATATGCTCAACAACCATCAAGATAATAGAATACCGAGGTAGGGGCCAAGAAATATGAGAAATAACTATTTGAAATTCAATACTGAATTATGTGATACCGACCTTCAGGAACCCACGGGCTATATGAGTCCAACTCTACCTATCGGAAGGGTCCCAATCCATGTTAGCTGCATGAACTGAGAAAATTTGGATAAATACACCGAGGCTATAGCCTTCCAAAACATATTGTATAAAGTAAACATAGTGGTCATAGACCATCAATACCGGCAAATGTGGTTTGCAGTGTTGGCCCCCCGGGACTACACCTTCTCAATGAAGCTACATAATTTTCTTTAAGGCTAACTAAAATAGTTTTCCACATACCATTAACTATGGAGTCTTGAATTAAGGCATTCCCAAATTGGTATCATCATACCAAGAGATTTGCAAGACATTCCAATTATGTCATACCATACCTATTTAACAATTTAGACTCTAAATTCCATTTAAAAATCCATAACCATAGCCTCAAGGCCGTTTCCAAACCTTTGACCTTTTCAATAGTTGATGTTATGTAGTTTTCTAATGAAAAATTTAGACACTATGAAATCCTTGTTTAGAAACTAAATTATGATGTGGGTTGAAGTCATGACATTATCATTATCCAAAAATCCATAAACATTATGAAACCATATTGCCAAATTTCCACTATTACCATGAGATACAAATTCAGTATAATCCACCATTTAAACCATGAAAAAATTAATAAATCCAGGAAAAATCAATGCAAGTGTAAAACAATCAAAAACCCTCAACCCTAGTTTCATCAAACATTCAAGAACGCGTAAATATTAAGTAAATTAATGCAATAATATAACATTTAAAATAAGGGGTATCCAACATGTCTTTTTGATGGAATAAATTCATGAAAAGCTTGAATACATAACTTTGAAGCTTGAACCCTTGCTTGAAATCGATATGAAGACTCAGATTTGTTTAACATACCCTTGATGAAGGAATTGGTGAGAAAATATTAAGAAATCATAATCTTTGACCTATCTTGAAACTTTAGATTGGGAGATTGAGATTTTTGGGAGAGAAGATAAATTACGGATTAGAAAGTGATTATCATGATTTGGGACGAATTTGGGAATTAAAAATGGATTTGAGGAGTTATATAGGGTGAAAGTACCATTTTTCCCTTGATTGAATGTGAAAAAAATATATTTTTACGTCTAATTAGGTGAGGGTCGCACTGCAGGCCCAATCGTGGGGCAGAATCTTTGCCTTACGCAGTTCATTGTGCATCCTGTCTCACTAAAATGCACAAAACTATTTACTCCAAACTTAGATTGATGAATGGCTTGTGGCGTTTATAATGAGAAGACTCGACGATCTTTAATCTAGTATATAGTAGGCCACCTAACTCTGTATATTCGAAGACTAATATCGTTGGAAGATGGCCTAAGTAAAAACATATACTAAAACTCAATCGATAGGGAAGTCCTCAACTCAACTTTGATCTAGGAGATTTTTGTAACATCATTTAATATCCAAAGATGTCCCTTCACCAAATAATTGATCATTCCACTTGTTTTTAGATAGAAATCATTAGGTTCAGGTCTATGCATGTGTGAGGAACAATTCAAATTCTAGTTCAAAAATATGGGGTGTTGCAGTTTTATGTGAGTGGGAGGCTATAAATTAATATTATACATGCAACAAAAAGTGTATCCATCATACCACATGAAAATACAATACAACACAACACAATCTTGGAGGAGCAAAACAACACCTCAAGGAGGCTAGAACTAGGGTTCTTGATTTCTAATTTCTTCTCCACTAAGTTTTCACTTATTTAATCTTATGATGTTCATGTAAACTATGAGAGGCTAAGAAACCTTTCTTCTAGGGTTCAAGGCTACAAACAAGATTGTTAATTTGGTTTTTTATTTGGTTTATATGTTTATCACGTCATGTGTTTGTTCTTATGTTCTTGTGCTTACTACTTTGATGATTAACTACCCATAAACAAAATTTAATAGTATCAAAGTGAATTAACCATAAGAGCGGAGGGACTAAAAGAAGAACATAAGGAGTGAGGATCACATCTTAAAGAGATTTAGGAGTTATTTGCGGTAGGATAGAGATATACCTAGTTGGCTGGCTTGGTTATGAAACGGGGAGATAACTTAATGCATTCTAATTAGACTCTCACATCTCCACTTAACGATGTAGTTGTGAGACTAATTGGGTAGAATCTTAGAGGATGACCATTCTCAAGTTATAATTTCAACCTCGTAAATCAACAATCACGGTAAACAACTTAACCGGCTAAAAATCGTAGTTATGCATCATTATAAGTATGTATTGACCCTAGAATCCTCCTTGATATTGTTTCAACCCCAAATTTATCATCTTTAGTATAGCTTAGTGTTTAATTGTATTTTTTAAACTTCATACATTTTTGGTTCTATTGCTTGAATAAATAATAAGAATTGGTTTGGTCGAAGTGAATAGTTAAAAGACAAGTTCCTGTGTGTTGGATATTTGGCTCCCAAGAGCCATTACGTTATTTGTAAAACCACATATACTTGCATGTGCATTTAAACACAACACAATAGCTAATGTGTATGAATTATGAATATTTAAAAGGATTGTTAACATTTAATGAATGGGCGCAAAAGAATATGCAACTTGGATCCTCCTATATATTTATCATAATAATGACACTTACATCACAAGGTAGTCCCATGCATGTGCAACTTGGATCCTCCTATTTATAATTTTATACTTCAAATCATATTTCTCATCAACCCAAAAAGAAAAAGGTGAAGTGTGCAACATACAAAAAGAAAACCTACACCACTTTCATTTCCCTTTCACTATATTTATTCTTAGTCTTTTCACCTTCTTCTTTCATGGATCTCATTTCAATTTTGATCAATGGTATTCCTTTGTTTTACCTACTCTATTTGATATGGAAGATTCTAGATCGAAAGAAACACCAAAATTGTTACATTTTGGACTACGAATGTCACAAGCCAACCGATGATCGAATGCTTAGCACAAAATTTTCAGGCGAAATAATTAGGAGGAACAAACACCTTGGCTTAAATGAGTATAAGTTCCTCTTGAAAGCTCTTGTTAGCTCGGGCATCGGTGAACAAACGTATGCACCACGAATGGTGTTTTATGGCCGTGAAGCATGTCCTACTTATGAAGATGGGATCTTGGAGATGGAAGAATTTTTCCATGATAGTATTGACAAGCTCTTAAAGAGGAACAAAACTTCCCCAAGTGAAATCGATGTCCTAGTGGTGAATATATCAATGTTAGCTTGTATGCCATCATTGGCTGCAAGAATAATCAATTACTACAAGATGAGGGAAGACATCAAGGTGTACAACATCACTGCGATGGGGTGTAGTGCCACCCTCA
The DNA here is from genome assembly GCF_002878395.1 of Capsicum annuum. Classification (NCBI taxonomy): domain Eukaryota; kingdom Viridiplantae; phylum Streptophyta; class Magnoliopsida; order Solanales; family Solanaceae; genus Capsicum; species Capsicum annuum. The sequence continues at coordinate 206,069,600 of NC_061121.1, forward strand.
TATCCATAAATATTATTCAAAGTATTTTCAAGAATGAAAAGAACAAGGTTGCACTTATGGTGACATCCGAGTCCTTGAGCCCAAATTGGTACACGGGGAACGATAAATCTATGATTCTTGCTAATTGTTTGTTTAGGTCAGGGGGTTGCGCGATTTTATTGACAAACAAATTGGCTTTAAAAAACAAGGCCATACTCAAGTTGAAGCAACTAGTTAGGGTACACCATGGTGCAAAAGATGAATCCTATAATAGTGTTGTACAAAGGGAAGATGCTCAAGGTAACCTAGGGTACCACCTTGATAAAACACTACCAAAGGCAGCAACACGTGCACTAGTCGATAATTTGAAACAAATTGCACCCTTGATTCTTCCGGTGAGGGAGCTACTTCGATTTGCAATCGTGTTATTTGTGAAAAGAATGAATCGGGGCTCAATAAATGGAGGACCTAGGCCAGTGATCAATTTCAAAACAGGTGTGGATCATATTTGTCTACATACTGGAGGGAAAGCAGTGATTGATGGAGTTGGTGCAAGTTTGAATCTAAGTGAGTATGATTTAGAGCCAGCAAGAATGACATTGCATAGATTTGGTAACACTTCAGCAAGTAGCCTTTGGTATGTTTTAGGGTACATGGAGGCCAAAAAAAGGCTTAAAAAAGGTGATAAAATGCTTATGATTAGCTTTGGAGCAGGATTTAAGTGTAATAGTTGTTTGTGGGAAGTGTTAAGAGATATGGGTGATGGAAATGTGTGGAAAGATTGCATTGATAATTATCCACCAAATACTTTGGTGAATCCTTTCTTGGAGAAATTTGGATGGCTACACGATCATGAAGATGCAGATACATTCCATATTCCAGATGACTATGTTATCCCATGAGTTTTTGTTTTCCCCAAAAAAACGGTCTCATATTTTTTCTTGCTTAATAATAGCCAGCTTCTTTTTCCTGTACTTTTACTTTACATTTATTTTTCTACATTTGGTTTCTTTCTGGGTTTGGGACAATTTAAAGATCTCATTGCTTCTTTTATTATTGTTTTCGATATATGTAATAGTGAAAGTTGTTCTTGTTGATCCATTGGTGGATTCATTTCCCAGTAATTAGGCGTTTGTCTTATATCAAAGGAAATTGTTCCATGTATGTCTGTACCAAAACTAATCATTTTATTGTTATTCTTAGTATTTTCTTCGTTTTATTTCTCTGGTTAGTTAGACGCATTGTTGTTCGTTTAAGACAGTTCAAACTTCAAAGATAATGTAAGTGATATTCTCCGTTTTGAATCACATCACTAAGAGATTAATTTGGTTGTATTGGCACCTGTCAAATGAATCACTTAACTGCCCAGTATTCACCCACTTGCAACCATTAATGCGCAAATCATATGAAAGCAAGCCAATAGGTGCACTAGGGCTATGAAATTCTACAGAAATGTCCCTCTGCAGCATTCTATCGAACACCTTGCAGTCAAACTCTAGTGGTCCCATAACTGAGAAAGAGACATTTGAGAATTTGAGCTCGGTAGCATCAATAGAAGCACATTGCGGTATTGTATCTTCAACACCAAGAAGAGGAAGCTGTGAATCCAGATGGGATTTCACCATATCAACCACCTCGGTGTCACTATCATTGTAAGCTGACTCTATCACAGAGGTGATATTTATAGCATTTGAAATCTCTAGAGTATCAATGGAAGTGGAGTCCAATTGCATCTCCTCCTGCAACAATGAACGCACATGGCAAATAGAAGAGAGCATACGTTTGCTACGTTCTTGCGTCTCTATCACTAAATCCTGCACGATTTCGAGGGAGGTGTAGATTTTCTCCAAAATTGCAGGTAGATAGGTAGGGCTCGGTGATGAAGGTGCAGTAAGATAATGCTGGTTGTATAAGGCTGGAGGAGTTTGACAGGAAGATGATACCCATTTGGTAGAGGAGGGACAATGAAAGCACCATTTTAACGTTGGGGAATCATATTGACAAAGAGAACCATATTCACATACATTGAAATAAAAATTCATCACAGAAACAAAAGGAAAATAGAAAAGGGAGGTTCAGAATGCTAAAATCTTAGTTAAAAAAATAAAAGACAACTTCATAACATAAGCCCTAATAAATTATATTCCTCTACTATATATAGACATCTTTCCGGAATCCCAAATGTAATCTGACATCTTCACAAATAGGACCTCCATCTTGGTTAAATTCATAACAGATTCCCTAACTTAATTATATGCAACTTTTACTTTAATATATATTTAATATATCCTTCATTTCAATTTATTTATCATATTTTTCTATTTTGTCCTATGTAATGTATAACTCTTAGTCCTTTCTTTTAAAAAAAAAAAAAAATTACCCCGTTATGTCAGGCCTTCCTTTGTATCAAAACCAAAAGATGTACAAGAGCAGTTGAAATAAAATATCCTTTAAGCAATACAATAAGGATCTACAATTTGGTAGGATGGATTAATAATCCATGGATTAAATTATAAAATTATTTAATATATTATTTGATAATAATTTTTGAAGCAATGTATAATTAATATATGGATTAGCTATATATCTTACATAGTATTATAGGGTGTATAACTAATACATCCAATTTGGTGGGATTACTTATCCATGGATACATAAGTGTAAAGATAAAAATATCTTCAAATTTCTTTAATTTTTTTCTAAATCTTTTTCAATTTATTCAATGTGAGTTACCTCTTTTCAATTTATCAAGATAATAATATCCCTCCAAATAATTTTAGTCTTAAAAAAACTATTTCATTAACTTAAAAAAATACTTAATGGCCAAAATCCGAAAACAAATTGCATACAAGCTTTAACTTGTTAAATAGGATATTCATAAATATAAATAATTTTTCTACTTAACTTTAACACTCAACGGAGCACAAATTTATGTTAATAATGATTATATTGTTTCATTCAAAAGTTACACGCGTATCTCCCTCTAGCTTAAGAACACCACAAAGTGGAAACAACAACCAAATGATAAACAAATATAGAAAAGATAACAACAAGAAAAAATTGCAAGTGCTTAAATCTTAAAATTTCAAAGTAAATAATTAGTTATATTGTTAATCTTTTTTTATTTTTAAATAAGAGTAGTAATGTTTTGCAAAGAAAATACATAAAGTTATAATATGGCGAGGTAATTTTTGTAAACAAATAATATACTTTTTAAAATATAACAATACATATTTTTTCAATACATCAAACCAAACATGACATAATAAAAAATTACAGTATTACTAATCCCTGTCATACTAATTTCAATATTACTAATACAACCTATTCAGTTAAAAGACCCCTAATTGTCTTAATAATAGCTCATTAAAAGGATTGTACAATGAGAGGTATAATATCTAAGCAATAAATTAGCTTCTGAAAATTAGAAAAAGTGCGCAGTACGGTGCTCTAAAATTTCTACTATATTCAACAGGGACAGAGCCACATACAAGGTAGGGGGTCATCCAAATCTCCTTCGATAGAAAATTATATTATATGTACATAGTTAAAATTATTGTTTATATATATATATAGTAAATGTCAAACCCTACAGTTAGTTCGTATATTCACTTGTGAACCCTCTTGGTATCAATCTTAGCTCAGCCACTGATACTTAGGATTCAGGAAAGAGCTCGACCACCATAATTTATTGTACCAAGCCTTACTTTGCATTTGACAAGAAGTTTACCCATTACTCCAACACTCTTCTCCCTTCCAAAAATTAAAATCAACTATAAATATATATGTTTTTTATGCCTGTGTCTGACAGCAGCCAAGCTTGCCTCAAGAATATACGTCCCAGCGGCATGTTTAGGAAGATCCCTAACTTCACAGAAATTTTCACTTTGTTCCTCAATACTCCATTTAGCAACCGCATCCGCAACTTGATTAGCCTTTTTGTAACAATGTTGAATAACATTAGTATATGGAAAAGCAGATAGATGAGGAATCCTTGATGATTAAAATTTACACGTATTTGGGCAATGTTAGACTTTCTATTCAATCATATTTGTGATGATTAGTGAGTCACATTCCAAATAATATTCTGGAAACCATAGAAAATGTATCACTGTACGCCTATCTTGGCAGCTTTTGCTTCTGCTTGATAACTAAACATGGGGGAGTTGCCAAAATGGCCACTTTCCAAACTTTTTTGTGATATTTAGACACCAAATTTTTTTAATTGAAAAAGTAGACACTTTAGTGGGATCACAAAAAGAAAATGCAATCCTAGCACAACACTTACAAAATATACACTTTAGCCTCTTTCTCATTTCAGCCCCAATTTTTTTAAAATTACACTTTAGTCCATGTCCAAAAATATAATTATTGAATAATTAATTTTAAAAATAAAATATTTCAAAGTTTCTTAACCAATCCACTACCAACCACCCAATTTTGGTGTCATTTCCTCGATTTTTCTTCAAATTTTTCGACATCCATCGGAAAGTGACATTATCTTCATTGTTTTAAG
>NC_061121.1:206077094-206083729 GCF_002878395.1 Capsicum annuum
TAATAATTATACATAAATACTAATTTATATTAATCCTAATACTCTAATACTATATTTAAAGAAAAATCCAAAAGAAATTCCCCTACATTCCAAAGCATTGTGGTTTTCTGAAAAAATTTCCTGACAAATCCTTTTCGTATTTTTCTACTACCTTCTAAGTTTTTTTTTTAAAATTTTTAATAAAGGACTTATTATAAGTTAAATAGGAGTTCAAAATTTAATATTTTTTTGATTTTCTAAATATACGGGAAGAAATTATTAAAACTCTTATATTCCTCACATAAAATTCTAATTATACATAAACACTAATATATATTACAAAAATTATAATACTCAAAAATGCAAAAACATGTAGAGCCAAAAATGCAAAACATACCTTTTTAAATTTTGTTTACTTCCTTTACCTTTTATAGTTCCAAATTCAGTGATCTTTTCCTACAATTCTGATAATACATAAACACTAACAAATTAGTTAAAGTCCTTATTTTATCTAAGTAACAAATCATAATATTTAACACTCCTAAATTAATTAAAATTTTACCTTATATTAAAAAAAAATCTACAAATCTATTTAACTAATATTTTGATCATACTTAACTATAGAAATACAACCTTTCATCTCCTTCTACTTTTCTTTTTATTTAAAATTTTATTGATTTTAATTTTAATTCAATTTGTCTTCGTGCATTCATTATCATCATCCTTCATTCTTTATTCTTTTTAGTTAATGAATTTAAAGATTATATATGAATTATGCATAATTAACAATTGGCATGTATTGTCCTCTTTTAACAATTTTTTGTGTTTCACTTTCAGTTGCAATTTTTTGCTAGAAAAATTGGACAAAATAAGCATGTTGTCGCCAAATGAAGTAGCCAAAAAAAAATTAAAGATTTATCTCACCGAAAAAAATTAAGGTTTATATTACATGTTTGGTGATTTTATTTTGATTGTAGAAAGTCTTACTCCTTTTAAAGATATTTGATAGTTTATACACAAATTTAAAAGGCAACACTATATAACACTATTATCATAGTTATTGTTTTTCTTTTTCCTCTCTGAAGCGCTTTATTAAAAATCTTTGCAATAGGCAAAATCATCTAATTTTAAATAATCAAAAGTTACACGTGCGAGGCACGTGTGTGTGTGTGTGTGTATATATATATATATATATATATATATAGAGAGAGAGAGAGAGAGAGAGAGATAGATAGATATCATACCGTTGAGATAGACCATTGAGATCTACCGTATACGTAATTGAAAGATGAAAACTGATCTTTATAGTACGTATTTGAAAGGCGATGTTTTATAGTACGTATTTATAGGCATAATAATGTAATATATAACTGATAATTCATCAGAATATAAAGAACATGTTTTATCATAAGGTAATATATACTTGTGGATGTGATATATATAGTACGAATTCAAAAGTTTATATATATATATATATATATATCTGTATATATATATTATATAATTTTGGATATTTATATATGATGTAGTGATCGATTAATGAACGATGTAGTCAAAACCTAGTTTATTATGCTAATCAAATATAATTAATCAATCACTCATCTGAGTACGTAACAAACACATCTCATTATTTTATTGGATAATAATATACTTGTGTACGTATGTGTGATATATATAGTACGTATTTAAAAATTGATATAGTCGATAGTGTGTATATGTGTGTGTATGTATAGTTTTATGTATATACTATATACATATTATACAGTAAAGGTATATTAATGTCATAAGATAATGTAATCTATAATTCATTCTAGTATTTGTGAAATACGTTGTATATTATTATGGGGTAGTAAAATCATGTATGTGATGTTTCTGTGCGTATTTTAAAGTTGATAGACAATTGAATATATGTTTATATACGTATATCTCGTGTAGTGATGTATGTGGTAATCAAAAACTAGATAACTGAATCTATATATCAAAATAGTTTGACTGATACGTTGATATATATCAAACTATTGAGGAAGTATAGATATACTATTTTCGGTCAATGTAGACACGCGTATGTTTTAGAAGTTGTAATAATGCAAGACTAGTATTACGAGGTATATGAGAGGGGGAGGAAGGAAGCAGGGGAGTGGGAGACAAAATTTTGAACGATCGTGCCAAATAACGTAACACATTTAATCAATAATTTATTTGATTAACACGTTGTATTACGAGAGAGGTTTATATATATATCAATAACTTTTGTAAATTACGATAAATTTTTGGCTAATTAGCTTTTAATTATGATATTATATATATATATAAATATATAAATATATAAAATATCATAATTCGCAAAATTCATTGATATTATTATATTATTGAGGAAATATATTAGTCATGTTAATGTGCTGATAAAATAATCAAGTATCTGATTTGTACATATTCACATTGCGTTAATATAGTGATAACATAATTAATTATATGATTTAATCATTTTATTAAAATTGTGCACATGTGATTATTTTTCGATAATAATTTGTATAAAAGTAAGTCGAACACTTATATTTTACTTTGTGATCATTTTTGTAAAATTTGAATTAACTTAATTAATTAATTAATTTTTAAACTAAATTATAATTTTGTTTAACTAATTAATATTTTTTTTTCCTAAAGTGTAATATGAAAGTATTTATAGAAAATCCCTTTAGGTTTTCTCTCTCCCTGTTTTATAAAATATACTTATATATTCATGAGTTTGTTATACATTCGTGAGATGTATGACAAAACTGTTTTGCCTACAATTAAGGAAAAGAGCTATCAAAAAATATCTTTCAAATCCTTAAATTACTCCATTAAATACCTATATCCTTAAATTACTCTATTAAATACCTATAATTAAGTAGTGTATGAGTTAATATAGTAACTAAAATTTAAATTTCAAAAAAACTCTTAAACATTACTGTTAATTTTCATAACTATTGATATACGTTCTTGAGAAAAAAAAAGTCGACTACTTTTTTAATTTCTGAAAAAAAAAGATGAACATGCCCATATTGTTGCGTCATTCCGATGTTTGGGAGTCGAAAATCAGTTATAAATCGTAAAAAAATGATGTCATTATTGTTTCTGAAAGTATTAACTTTCTAAAATTGATTGTTACGATCGTCATGGAATTGGATCTCGACAAAGTACGCAAAAAATTGAAGTGATTAAATCGAGTTTGAAAGAGAAACAGGGGTTGTACTTTGTATAGAAGGTAGTGAATATTATTCGATTGCGTTACGGTCGTTGTAACAAAGGTATGCTAAATAAGTGTTGTCTTTATTTGTTGATGGTTTAATGTATGGTAATATGCTATCAGATGTTTTGAAAAAGTTCATGTTTTGAAGTTGGGTTCTGGGGAATTTAATCATAAAATTTCGAATGTATAACATATGATTATACATTCAAGCGAATGTATAATGAAACTGTGTCAGGCCCAAATTTTTTATTTTTACTGAAATTATAATTTGTAGAACTTTTGTATAGTATAATGACTCGGTGTAAAAATTTGATGCAGATATGTACTGCACTGTCGTAACATAGACTGCAAGTGGGTGTTGAAGGCGTCTTGTAGGAATCATTCGGAAATATTTTTGATAAAAAGATTTGATTCGAGGCATACTTGCAGTCTTAGCGATAGAGTTGCTGAATAATTTGGTTGCGACAACAGATTTTGTGAGTGAATTTACAGCACCAAAATTAATTAATCACAAGAGAATACACACACCAGCGGACATAATTGAAGAAATAAAGGTTGTTTACGGAGTTGATATTAACTACATGAAAGTTTGACGCCCAAAAGAGTAGGCGATTGCGAAGCTTAGAGATGGACCAACAGATGGATATCAAGAAATGCCCCGTTATATCTATATGCTGAACCAAATGTATCCGGAATAGCATATTCGGATGCATAAAACATTAGATAACGAGTTTAAATACTTGTTTATTGCCTTACATCCCATGATAAGGAGTTTTGAATTTTGTTGACCCGTCATGGGTGTGTATATACTATGCAATTTGGCAACTATTATAGTAAATAGTTGTTGAAATGTAATGAGTATTACACAATTATACATTAAAATTTCATATATAAGTAATGCATGATATACTATTATACTTTATTAACATGCATGATGTTTTACTGACAACAACGACTTTTAACTGGCCACATATGTTATTTTTTATTTAAACAACATAAGAAATGGCAGACTTATTAACATAATTCGTGAAAATTTAAGTTGCCTTTTTCATTTTGTTTTATGTGTATGGTTATAGATTATACTTTTGTGTAATGTATGATACATTCACAAAGTATTTAATATAAAAATACATTAAAAGTATGTTAATAATATATGATATAGTGTTATTTTAAATTTGTATGACGTTAAATATTTTCTTTATTTTCTATTAAGTCATGAACGTTTAGCAACATGTATGATGTTATGTAATACATAAGTTTTTAATGTATGAGACACTTTTTTAATGTATTATTAACTTATAACATAATTTACCTACAACTAAAAATTCAATATGTTGATATACAATAACACATTATTTTGTAATTTAATTTTATATGTTATATATAATAAAATATAAGGCAAACTCAATAACTACCAAGCTATATTAGTAACATTACGATATAGTGTAAATAATTGCAAAACATTTCTTCAAAAGATATGTATTTATAATAAAAATAAGGACATCCATAAAATGTGAATTAATATTCAAAACGTAACATTGTAACCGTTTAACATCAAAAAATTAGTTGTTTCAATGACGACTATTATAAAAAAATTCTACTCTAAAGTAACAAGTGCACTTTCATCAATTGTTTGGAGATAACTATTTCTCGGCCGAGGAGGATCCTCATTATCACTCGTGTACCTTTATTTTTTCCTTTGTCACTCCGTAATGCCATAATAATGAAGTATAGTGTGCATATTCAGTTCCAACATCAAACCCACATGAATGAACTTGCTGTCCTTCACTTAATATTTCTGCATAGGCAGACACAAAGACGCCACAATCCTTGATTTAAAGAAAAAACGATGAAGTAACAGTCCGTTCAAGAATTATAACATTGTTATACATGTTAAAAAAATCAAATTTACTTAAACGGTTCAATCGGTATTTCATGTCCTGGAAAAATAAAATCAGTCCCTAATTACACAACAGTTACACATGTGTGATGATAACTAATACATTTTAAAAAAATAAATTAGACCATAATTAAACAACAGTTAGACATGTATGAGGGTAACTTATGCATTTAAATAATAAACTGCAGTAATGTCTAATGTCATAATACACAATTTCACCAGTATGTATGACCTATAAGTTTGTTAGATTGTATAATGTCACCTTTCAAAATAAGTAATGTATAATGACTAATATATTTTAACTTATACATTATAATGTAATATTCCATAATGTATAATATCACACTATTAAGTACAAAACTTTGGGTAAAAATAAGAATGTATAATGTCACCTTATACAATATTAAAAAGTGCAAAACTTTGGCCAAAGTAAGAATGTATAATGTCACCTTATACAATATTCAAACATTCACAACGTATAATTTCACTTATTACAATAACTGCCTCTTTTATGTACATCTTCTTATTGTATAATATAATTGAATATAAAGCAGAAGACTAATATTATACATTAGTCTGATAAATAAAGTAATGTATAATCAAATAATATAAATGTATAATATCAAATATGCCAGGAACAAAACCAACGAAAATATTTTGTTCTTGAGCATCTAACTGACTAAGTCCTAAACTAAAGTTAGGACAAGAATCCATTATCAAATTTATACTATATTGATTAAGTAGTCGCAGTTATAAACAAGAAATTCAAAGATCTGACTTGTATTATATGAATTTTTTTTTGGAAAAAATCAACTAACAAACTAGAATGGGATTGCAAAATAAGGTAATTTCATAAAAATCAACATGCAATCAAACAAGAATCTGAATAAGAACTAACAACTTTAAAACAAATAATACAAAGACCTGACTTTTAATAATTGAAAAAAATGATATTATCAAACTATCACATTGAAATGGATTTGCAAAAATAATTAATTTCATAAAAAATAAATATGCAACCAAAAATCAAATCAGGTTGTGATTTGGTAAAGTTGAAAAAAAAAATTAGTGAATAAAATCAGTAAGTTCAATAAATGTTTGATAACTTATAAATTGGTAACCTCTAAGTATACAATTGCTTGAATTTGAGCGTGAAAAAAGGTATTCAATAATAGAGGAACAATCGGTAGTTTAATAGATTAAAAAAAAGAGCCAATATGGTAAAGAGAGAGAAAGTAAAGAATTATTAAATGGGAGGAAAAAAGGGAGGAAAAGAGAGAGAAAGTAAGGAATTGTTTAATGGGAGAAAAAAAGGGAGCAAATATGGGAAAGAGAGAGAAAGTAAAGATACAAATTTTTATTTTTGGATGTATAAGAGGAATGAGAGAGAAAGTAAAAAAAAAAAGAGATTTTAGTAATAACTTTGGGATTTATGTAATTACTTTGTCAATATGGGATTTATTGTAATAATGTAAAGTTACCTTATGTATATATGTAAATTTTAATTCAATAAACCAACCCGAC
>NC_061121.1:206086729-206121750 GCF_002878395.1 Capsicum annuum
ATAAATTGGAACAAAGTGAAAATAACATGGAAAAAATTATTTAACATAATAATTAACAATTTAAAATATCTGCAGACAATATATATTTTTTTCTGACTTTCAAAAACCAACATATGTTATGTAAAATTTAAGTAAATTAACAATTTAAAAAATTTTAAAATATAAAAAGTTAATTGACTTTAAATTTTATTTATGTCATATAAATTAGAACTAAAAAAATAGCATTGGGCCGTGCTGGCACGAACTTCTTAAATATTTTCTTATTCTAAAGTTTTCATATCTTCTTAAAATCAAATTTAGAATTCTTAAGCTAATGAAAAAAGTATCAGTTGTCATTCATTTTAATGACTTCTAATAAGCAAAGATTTTTATCATAAATATATTTAATTAATTTTCAACTCTTAAATTATCCAAAAGTATAAATTCTGATGATTTTAATAAGGGAAAGTTTTACCATAAATATATTTAATTAATTTTTAACTTTTAAATATTAGAAAAAAATAGTGAAAAACTATTTTGTCTAAAGCGGACACTTTTAATGAAGGACAAAAAGTTCAAACAATATTTCTAAGGGCCTTCACATTTTTAATATATTATAAATATAGATTATATATATAGATATAGATTTAGATAGATATAGATATATTTATAGATTACACTTATAGATATAGATTATAGATATAGATATAGTTATAAATTACAGATATAGATATAGATATAGATATAAATATAGATATAGATATAGATGCAGATAGAATAAAATATAGATAAATATTTTAGTATATTTATATTTATATAGAGTGCAAGTGTTCGTCAAACATATGTGGTTCCTTGCCGGTCTTTCATATGGTAAGAGCATCTTTGTCAATTTATTACTAATACTGTACAGGTTTCCTTTATATGCTGTCATTTTACAATTTCGGACAAAAGACAGCCCATATTCTATTTATTATTACTTGGGAAGACTTTTTTTGTCATGAAAATCATAATTTTTTTAAGTTGGAGTTAGAGTTGGAGTTATGTTTGGTCATATATATAAATTAAAGTTGTTTTTGAAATTTCGTGAGAGAAGTATGAGTGAAAAAAGTAAAAATAAGTAAAACTTGTTTTTGCTTTTTCAAATATAATTTTGAAATTGTATTTGTAATTCTCATGGACAAATACCACACCTTTCACTTTTTTCACTAAAAGTGAAATAATTTTTCAAAAAAAGTAACAAATTACTCATGGCCAAATGACTTATAGTTACCTTTTCTGTCGTATGGATCCCAGCTGAGGGCTTTTTCTGTATTATATGACTTGTATTCTCTTATATAATAAGAGGGAATAAGTAGCTGAAGCTAGGGCTGGGCATATTTTGGTTTAAACCGAAAAAATCGAAAAATCAAATCGAAATTTAATTTTGGTTTGATTTTTTGATTTTTCGGATTGGTTTGAGTTTCAAATTTTAGAAATTTGGTTAAACGGTTTGGATTTTGGATTTACAAAAAAAAATAAAATTGGATAAACCGAAAAACCAAAATTATATAAATAATATATTATAATATATATATATATATATATATATATATATATATCTAATTTAATATATATGTAAATATACATAAAATATAATATAATCTGATATAACATATAAATACATAAATTATAATCATTTAATAACCCTAAATCCTAATATACTGCTTTGCTTTAGACCCTAACATTAACGTGAAGGCTTTGGCGGCGCTTAACCATCCTTAGTTCGTCAGTTCATTTGAAATTTCAACATCGCCAACGACAGTCGTTTGCTCAGTTCATCACTGCCGTCGGCAGTCGCTGCCGAGTGCGGCCACTGCCGTCATGCAAACGGTGATGACTCAGTGAGGTCGATATTTATGGTTGTTTCACGTGTGTTGAATTAATTATATTTGGAAATGAAAAATAGGTTTGAAAAAAAGATTATTTTTCTAGAAAAATCACCAATTTTAAATATTCACTACTTTAATCTTTAAAAGCGAAATAAAAATCCGAAATAACCAAACCGAATTTATAAAAATTGAACCAAAATGAAATAATTTTGGTTTGGTTATGGTTTTCATTTTTGTCAATCCAAAAATCAAAAAACCGAACCGATATTCAACAATCAAACCGAATGTCCACCCCTAGCTGAAGTAGGCACGAGGTCGACATGCCTGCTTTAGCTACTTCAATTGTGATTTTACTATATCACTCCTAATTAATTATTATAAGTAATTAATATATTAAAAATTAATAATATTAATAAAAAAATTAAAGTTTATGACATGTCTGCTTCAGTTGCTTCAATTGTAATTTTACTATATCATCCCTAATTAATTATTAGACCCCTAATTGAATATTATAAGTCATTTACATATTATAAAATTAATAATAATTAATTACAAAAAAATAGATATTTATGGCATGTCTTCTTCAACTGCTTCAACTATAATTTTATCATATCGCCTGTAAAATCCCACAAAATTCTTAGCTTAATTCAGTCCTTTAAGCTTGTTAAGAGGGGGTCCCAAACTTAGAAAATAGAAAATTCTAGCTAAGTATTTAGACTTCGTGTTATTTTTACCTTCGAAAGTTGGCAATCTTATTTCACGACCGTTACGTCCATTAAATGTTGATATTTGAGTTAATTCATGATCAGGAATGTCAATAGGCGTGCCCGGACAAGTTTTAGATTTTTCGAACTTCGTTTGATGCACCTTTGGAATCCTAAATCAGTGAATCAACGCTATCTTGATGCGTCGCGTCGACTATCACGTTGATAAATGTTTTTTCCAGCTCCCAGCGTCCAATTCCAGTGAACCGATGTGGACTCGATGCGGCGCATTGGCTATTGCATCGATGCCAACGATGCAGCGCATCGGCCTGTGCGTCGATAGTTTAGTTTACAGTCATTAAAATTATGCGTCCTTAGGGTTAATTAAGTTTTTTCCCACGCCCTTCAGCCTCCATAACACGAAATTTAACCCTCTTTTAGCAAGTTGTATTCATTCTTTCACAAGTTGCTTAAGAACAAAAACCCTAGGTGAATTAAATTCAAACTCAAGGCTCAAGATTCCACCATTAACTTTTCCGAATTCACCAACTAAGGTATGTGAAGTGTTCATCCAAGGGTTCCTTCCACCCTTGGGGTCCAAGAAACTCTTTTAAAGTTCATGTAGAGTGATTTCATGATTTTTCATGATTTGAATTAAAGTGTATTCATGATTATTACTTAATTGGGTTTCTATTTCATGATTTATTATGAGATTCATGTAGAAATATTGATATGTGTGCTTTATATGTGAGTTCATGTTAAAACTCTTGGAATTTTGTAATTGAAATTGAATCACGATGCCTACATATTGTTTTAGTATTATGTGCATATATTATGCCCCACAAGTGTTTGATGAATTGTCCGTGTGAGTTGAATAGTGAAATTATATCATGTTAGCATGTATGCAAGTTCATGTCATGCAAGTGTTTGCTTGAATGCCCAAATGAATGGATGATGACTAAGTAGTTAGTTACCATATCTCTAAATTATGCCATGTCTTTTAAGTTTATGTTATCGAGTCCTGGGGCTATTTAATACCCGATAATTTAGCTGTTTGTCTAGAGCCATGGTCAGTCACAGAGTAGAATCAGTCATGTCTCGATCAGTAGAATTCAGTCAATTACAGAACTTAGGAAAACTAAGTGAACTCAGAATCAGTCCAGCTCAGTTAAAAATAAATCAGTTTAGTTCAGTTAATTAGTACAATCAGTAACAGTTCAATCAATCCTAGTATGAACTAGTAAATCAGTTTAGTGTCTATTCAGTTGGGAGTAGGATTCAGCACCGAGTGAACCCAAGGATGGGGGCTCACCTGCCAATAGAGGGTGTGGTCCTTAGAAGCAATCCTTACATTCCAGAACTACGTAGCCAGCGTAGGTTGAGATATCTCCCTGCAAGACTAGGGTTGATATAAATCTCATTTGAGTTTTCCTACCAGCGATGATTGACGGAAGAGCTTCCTGTCAGAGAGGGTTAACTTATATCTTGTCTCTACCCATGGCACGGTATTGACACCCTTCCAACTGGGGTTATATGTTGGACCCCAAATCAGTTAGAGAAGGGGCATGTCATTTAGATGATTGCTTTCCATAGTCTCAATTTCAGATTCAGTCTCAGTATGGAACTTAGTTCAGTTTCGCAGATTCAGGACTGCCAAACACAGTCACTCAGCTCAGTATGGGATTCAGTATAGTTTCACAGAATCAAGACTTTCAGATCCAGTCATTCAGTTACCAGTAATTCAGTATCAGTATACTCAGATATCAGTTAATCAGTATTTAGATCCAGTATTCAGTATTATCACGATCTCAGTTATAGTATGCGTATTCATGCATGTACTCTTATTCAGTTATACTCATGTTATTCAGTTAGCTTTGTTCATGTATATGAATTCATGCATCTCAGCCTACCTCATTGAGCATACCAGTACATTCAAAGTACTAACACATGCTTTTCTTTTGTGTTATGATGTCTTATATCATAGGTTCAGACGCACGGGCTCCCGAACACCCTTAGCAATTCAGATTCTCAACATACAGGGTTAGTGGTGAGTCCTTATAGTTCGAGGATGTGATTATTTATTTCAGCATTTCAGTTCATTTTTAGTAGTCGGAGTTAGTTGGGGACTTGTCTCATCAACTCCACAGTTCAGATAGTTTAGAGGCTTTTCAGACTAGAGTATTTTAAAACAATTGTTCAGTTTTTAGTAGTGATGTTCAGTTTTGGTATTGTGATACCATATCCAGTATTATTTACACTATTGAACCTTATGGCTAGTTTTTCACCTACTTTTCACATATTTACCATATTATTATTCAGTTATTGCAGCAGGTACTAGTCATGGGTTAGCTTGTGGCCTTTCGGAATTATGAGCATAGCGTCCGAGGTACAGACTCGAGGCCTTACATCGTCCTTAATTAATTATTATAAGTCATCTAAGTATTAAAAAAAAAATATTTAATAAAAGGTAAAATAGATATAAAATAAAAATTAACGCTTGATATTTTAAATTAACTTGACGACTTATATGGGATCCTCTTAAATTTTTGGAATAAGCAGCTAAAGCAGGCACGAGGTCGTCGACATGCCTGCTTCAGCTGTGATTTTACTGTATCACCATTAATTAATTATTATAAGTTATTTATGTATTATAAAATTAATAATATTTAATAAAAAAATAAAATAGACATTTATGGCATGTCTGCTGTAGCTGCTTCAACTATAATTTTACTATATTATCTCTAATTAATTATTAGATCCCTAATTAAATATTATAAGTCATTTACATATTATAAAATTAATATTATTTAATTAGAAAAATAATAAAATAGACATTTATGACATGTCTGCTTCAACTGTTTCAACCGTAATTTTACTGTATCACCCTTAATTAATTATTATATTTTTTCTAAGTATTAAAAATTAAATAATATTTAATGAAAAAGGTAAAACAAATATAAAATAAAAATTAACACTTGATGTTTTAAATTAACTTGGCAACTTATATGAGACCCTCTTAAATTTTTTTCATAGGTATTTTTAAAAGTAATTCTCCTGCATTATAGGTGACAATGAAGCAGCTGAAGCAGGTTGCTCATGGTCGACATACTTGTTTTAGCTGCTTTAACTATAATTTTACTATATCACCTAATTAATTATTTTAAGTTATTTATGTATTAGAAAATAATCATATTTAATAAATAAAGTAAAATAGATATTAATCACATGACTACTTCAGCTGCTCAGTCGTAATTTTACTATATCACCTATAATTAGTTATTAAAAGTCATCTAAGTATTAATAAAAAATAAAATAAATATAAAATGATAAATTAACTCTTGATCTTTTATATTAACTTGGCGTCTTATATGGGTCCACTTAATTTTTCTATAGGCATGTTTTATAATAATTTTACTATGCACTTCTAATTAGTAGAATAGAAGAAAAATTATTATAAATCACAATATTTAAAATTTGAATAATTTAAAAAATATAATTGACTATCAATACTACAAAAGTTTGAACAAGGAGAGTAACATATATTATTTAAAAATTACACAAAAAAAGTATTAAAATTATAATAATTAACAACTTAAAATATTTAAAAATATATTTTTCATATTATAAATATGATAAATTATCTACATTTTATTCGTGTTACATAAATTGATGCAAAAAATAATTTATTAGCACAGGCCCTCGATAACTAGTGCTTAAAAGGAAATTGTATGTGTTTGCTTAATATGTGTGTACTGCTATAAAAAAAGAAAGAATAAAGAACAAGAGTAGAGAGAGAAGAGAGAGTATTTGTTATTTCTCTTAAGGGATGATTTATAATGAAGGAAGCCCTTCTATTTATAGGAAAAATTTGCTCCTAGTTTCACACTAAAAGATAGATACATCAAATCGTGATAGACATCAAATAGATCTTGATAGACATTCACTATAATTAATATATATCATAACACTTCCCCTTGAATACCTAACAATACGCATATAGGCTGCCTCATTAAAAATCTTACAAGGAAAACCCAATGGGACAAAACCTCGTAAGGGAAAAAGAGTACAACGCATATTAACTCCCCCCTAATAAGAACATCCTTGAACCTTTGCATTTCGATCTTGTGCACTA
This sequence comes from Capsicum annuum, assembly GCF_002878395.1. Classification (NCBI taxonomy): domain Eukaryota; kingdom Viridiplantae; phylum Streptophyta; class Magnoliopsida; order Solanales; family Solanaceae; genus Capsicum; species Capsicum annuum. The sequence goes on from NC_061121.1 coordinate 206,093,413, forward strand.
TCTTATTGAAAGTTGCAGTTGGAAGAGATTTGGTGAATAAACCAGCCATATTGCCACTTGAACGAATCTTTTGTACGTTAATATCATCATTCTTTTGGAGCTCATGTGTATAAAAGAGCTTTGGCGAAATGTGCTTCGTTCTATCTCCTTTTATGAATCCTCCTTTAAGTTGTGCTATGCATGCTACATTATCTTCATATAAAATCGAGGGTACTTTATCACATTTCAAGCCACATTTTTCTCGAATGAGATGTATTATGGACCTCAACTTTACACACTCTCGGCTTGCTTCATGAATAGCTATAATCTCAGCGTGATTCGATGAAGTAGCTACGATAGACTGCTTTGTTGATCTCCAAGTTATGGCAGTACCCCCACATATGAACACATAACCTGTTTGAGACCAAGCTCTATGCGGGTCAGATAAATACCCAGCACCAGCATAACCAACAAGATCGAAACTGCAATCTTTAGAATAAAATAGGCCCATATCGGTTGTCCCTTTTAGATACCGTAATATATATTTGATCCCATTTCAATGTCTACTAGTAGGAGCAGAATATACCTTGCTAAAAAATTAACTGAAAAGGCTATATCAGGCCTTGTAGTATTTGCAAAATACATTAGTGCACTAATTCACTAAGATATGGTATTTCAGGTCCAAGGAGTTCCTCATTTCTTTCTTGAGGTCGGAATAGATCCTTATTCACATCAAGTGATCGAAAAACCATCGGAGTACTTAATGGATGTGCTCCATCTATATAGAATCGTTTCAACACCTTTTCTGTGCAAGCAGATTGGTGGACAAAGATATCGTTTGTCAAATGTTCAATTTGCAAACCAAGGCATAACTTTGTCTTTCCGAGATCTTTTATCTCAAATCCTTTCTTCAGGTAATCAATTTCCTTTTGAAGTTCTATTGGCGTTCCAATAAGGTTTATGTCATCGACATAGACAACAAGTATAACAAACTCCGACGTTGTTTTCTTTATGAAAACATATGGGCAAATTTCATCATTCGTATAACCTTCCTTAGATAAATATTCACTAAGATGGTTATACCATATGCACACAGATTGCTTCAAACCATATAATGATCTTTGCAATCTAATGGAATACATTTCTAAGGCTTTGAACTACATGTTTTCGGCATTTTAAATCCTTTGGAAAATTTTCATGTATATCTCATTATCAAGTGATCCATATCGATAGGTTGTTACCACATCCATCAAATGCATTTCAAGTATCTCATGGACAGTAAAACTAATAAGATAATGCAATGTTATTGCGTCCATAAATGCTGAATATGTCTCGTCATAACCGACACCAGATCGTTATGAAAAACCTTGTGTAACAAGGAGTGCCTTATACCTTTGTATTTCATTTTTCTCATTTCTTTTTTGCACAAAAACCCATTTATAGCCAACAGGCTTAACACCATTAGGTGTTTGAGTTATAGGTCCAAAAAATTCACGTGTGGCAAGTGAATTCAATTTAGATTGAATTGCTTCTTGCCATTTTGGCCAGTCATTTCTTTGTCGACATTCTATGACAGATCGAGGTTCAAGATCCTCACTATCTTGCATGATTTTCATTGCAACATTTTATGCAAAAACATAATCCACTACTATTTCAGATCGCTTCAAATTAGTTTCAATATCACTTGAATTTTTGGACAGTTCCTCATTTTCTTGAGTCTCAGGCTCATTAATTCCTTCAGGAATATTAACGTTGCTTAAATCTTGAACTTCCATATTAGGATCTTTCATAGTGTCATCTTGACCATTTGTTTTCCTTTTTTTAGGATTTCGATCCTTAGAACCTAATGGTCTACCACGCTTCAAGCGTGCTTTAGATTCATTATCTATGACACTAGTGGATGGTCTTTTAGGGACATCAATTCGAATTGGGACATTCTCTGCAGGAATATGTGATTTAGTGATCCTTTTCAAATCTGCAAATGTGTCTAGCATTTGATTTGCAATTTTCTGCAGATGAATAATCTTTTGTACTTCTTGATCACAAATAAAAACACGTGGATCAAGATGAGATAGTGATGGATTTTTTCACAAAATTTCTCTTTTGATGTCACTATCTTCTCTTCCCTAATTTTGAAAAAACTATCTCATCAAATCGATAATCTGCAAATCGAGCAGTGAACATATCTCCCACTAATGGTTCAAGAAAGCGAATAATGGAGGGTGATTCAAACCCAACATAAATTCCTAACTTTCTTTGGAGGCCTATCTTGATACGGTTTGGTGGTGCTATAGGCACATAAACACTGCACTAAAAAATTCTCAAATGAGATATATTAGGCTCTTGGCCCAAAATCAATTACAATGGAGAAAATTTATGATAATTTGTCGGTCTAAGACAAACAAGTGTTGCAGCATGTAAAATTGCATGACCCCAAATAGAAGTGGGCAACTTTGTTTTCATAAGCAATGGTATTGCTATCAACTACAAATGTTTAATTAATGACTCAGCAAGGCCATTTTGAATGTGAACATGGGGTGCAGGATGTTCCACTCTTATCCCAATCGATAAGAAATAGTCATTAAATACTTGGGATTAAAATTATGCAGCATTATCAAGGCAAATAGACTTAATTTAATTATCGAGAAACTGTGTCTGTAATTGTATTATTTATGTCAATAATTTTGCAAATGCCAAGTTGCGAGATGACAAAAGGCACACATAAGACTATCTAGAAGAAGCATCTAGGACCATGAAGTATCTAAACGACCCATTAGGTGGGTGAATGGGTTCACAAATATCGCCATGTATGCGTTCCAAGAATGTGGGGGATTCATTCCCAACTTTTGTTGATGATGACCTCACAATCATCTTTCCTTGATAACAAGCATTGCATGAAAATTCACCATTCGAAAGAACCTTCAAGTTCTTTAACGGATGCCCATTTGAATTTCTATGATTCGTCTCATCATTATAGATTCAGGATATTCCAAACGATTATGCCAAAGTACGAAAGTATTGGAATTAGTAAACTTCTTGTTTATTATAGAATGTGCCTCAATTGCACAAATCTTTGTCCAATATAGGCCAGAAGATAAAGCAGGGAACTTTTCTATAACACATGTCTGCCTAGAGACATTCTTGGTGATACCAAGATATTCAAGATTCATCTCATCAATTGTCTTGATATGATAACCATTTTCACGGATATCTTTAAAACTCACCAAGTTTTTTCGAGACTTAGGAGAAAACATAGCATTATTTATGATGAGTTTAGTTCCTTTGGGCAAGATTATAATATCTTTTCTGAAGCCTTCAATCAAATTAGCACTACTAGAAATTGTAGTAACATTAATCTTACCTATGTTTAGATAGGAGAAATATTTCTCGTTTTTAAATATCGTATGTGTAGTGCCAGAATCAATCAAACAAATATCTTCACAATTGGACAACTTACTTTGAAAATTATCCATATCTTCAAATAAAATGACATATACCAAATAAAATATGTCCATTTAGTACTATAAGAAATTGTCAATCAAACTTTACTAAGCAAAAAATATGTCCATTTAGTACGTGATTAGCTTAACTTAACATTTTATTTTTCAATAATTTTAATAGTTTACTAAGAAAAAAAATGTATTTTGTTCAGAATGTTAACATGTTAACATGCAAACAATATGATATTATTATATTATATATTTGATAAAGAATGGAGTAATATTATTATAATTCAATAATATGGAGCATAAAGAATATAATAAAAAAAAAATAGGGGCATAGGCGGGGTACTTGGTTGCCCAGCCAACAATCACTCCTTTTTTTTCTCTTTACATATTACCATTTGCTTAATTTTCATTTCATTGTATCGTGTTTTTTTTATATATATAAATAATGAAAAAGTTAAAATTTAATTCAATTTAATAATAAACTACAATAATGTAATTGATCTAATCAATATAATCAAAAACTAATAATCATGCAAACAACTACTTTTACATGATTTTTATTCACTAACTCCGTCTACATTCTTCCATGTTTGTGGAGCCATCACTAATCAAGTGATCAATCTTTCCTTCAGGGTGCTCAAAGAAGTCTGCTACATCCAAACTTATGATACCAACATTATTTTCAGAGAGAAAGTTAGCCTCGATATTTCTCTCTTTCTTATTTAGTGATACTTGATAACGATCAACCAAGTGCTTGAGAGCATGGCAGTTATGTGAATAATGTCCTTTTCTACCACATTGGAAATAAGTAATTGCTTCACGTTTCTCATCTTTTTTCTTTTTGTTCGATGAATGATTAACACCCGGAACAAGATTTCTTTCTTGGTCATCATGACCACGACTACGACCACATCCACGACCACGTCCATGACCAGGGGTGTGACCTTTTCCATGCCTAGCATGGCGAGCGTGCACATCATTCACCTCAGGGAATGGTGCAGATCCAGGTGGTCGATTCTCGTGATTTTTCATCAACAAATCATTATTTTGTTCAGCCATAAGAAAATAAGAACTCAGTTCAGTATACTTCTTGAAACCTTTTTCTCGATATTGTTGCTGTAAGAGCACATTCGAGGCATGAAAAGTAGAGAACGTCTTTCCATCATATCAATATCGTTGACCGTCTCTCCACATAGTTTCAATTGAGAAGAAATTCTGAACATGGTAGAATTGTATTCATGAACAAACTTATAGTCTTGAAATCTTAGATGTATCCACTCATATCGTGCTTTCGGGAGGATGACCATCTTTAAGTGGTCAAAACTTTCTTTTAGGCTATTCTAAACTACGAGTGGATCCTTAGTAGTAAGATACTCAATTTTTAGAACTTCGTTAAGATGATGACGTAAGAAAATCATAGCCTTAGCATGATTTTGACTAGATGCTGTATTTTTATTCTTTATGGCGTCTGCAAGACCCATAGCATTAGATGGATTTCAGCATCCAACACCCATGAAATATAGTTGTTGCCCGAACTTTGAAGGGCAACGAACTCACACTTCGTAAAATTGTTAGCCATATGGAAAAGGAAGGAAATAAAAAAAAATACGTTAGCCTTCAAATCTGAGACGATAGAGTTTCGTGATGATAATGTGTTATAAAACAAGAAAAAATAAAGAACAAGAGTAGAGAAAAAAGAGAGTATTTATTATTTCTCTTGAGAGATGATTTACAATGAAGGAAACTCTTTTATTTATAAAGGAAATTTGCTCCTAATTTCACACTAAAAAACAATACATCAAATCCTGATAAACATCAAATAGATCTTGATAGACATTCATTATAATTGATATATATCATAACATGTACTTTTCTATTATTGGACAAAAACTTATAGTTACCTCTTTTTTGTGTGGGTCCTAGCCGAGGGCGTTCTTCATTCTATGACTCCTGTGCTTAAAGGGAATTTGTGTTTGCTTAATATGTGTGTACTTTTTATTATTGGACAAAATAACCAGTAGATGTGTGTCTTATTTCCTTCTGTCCCAGCCGAAATAGATAAGCTTTGTTATAGACGTGGGCCCATCATCTTTTCCTATTTGAACTCCGTCCTTTAGTTTTAGATGATGGTTTAAATTCATTTCTCCATTTTTTTTAAAAAAAATTGTTACATCTTTAAAATTATATAAGAAACTATAAATTTCAATTAACATCTTAAAATATTCAAAAATAATTAAAAAAATTAGTTGATTCTTAAATTTTCATCTATATCAATATAGAAAAATAAAGCAACATATATCATGTAAAACTTATTTTCTAAGGGTAAATCATAATAATTAAGAACCTAAATAAGCAGAATTCTTATAAAAGATTTAATTGACATTCAAAATTTCATCTGCATCACAAAAATTGAAATAAAAGGAGTAACATATTTTGTAAAAATTGCGTAAAAGATATGGTAAATAACAATAGTTTATCACTTAAATATCCAAAAGGAACATAAAACAAATTGATTGGCTCTGTAAATTCATTTATGCTACATCAACTGGGACAATGGGGTAACATATACTATATGAAAATTAGTATTGTAAATTATAATTATTAACAACAAAAAATATTTTTAAAAAATATAAAAAAATTTGCTGACTCTAAATTACCCTTTTGTACCACGCAAATATAATGAAAAAAGTAACATATATTGGATCCGTACTGACACAGATCGTATATTTAGTTTAACTAGTAAAGTATATGTGTATTAAGATTAAGACCAAAATCAAGATATTTCTATTAACAATTGCAAAAACGATAGAGTTCGATAGCTAATTCGGCGGTTTTTTTTACAAAATAAGTTGACCGAAATTTGACAAAATTGAAAATTATTTTAAATAATAAATCAATTGCTTCAGTCGATTTTACTATTTTCTAAATTATGGTATTAAAATTGACTGAATTGTTGTAAATAAATATTCTAAAATATACTAAAACGAAAGGGGAGATGAGAGAGACCTATAGATATAAGAGAAGATTTTATTTTCTTCTACTTTTGTGTGTATTTACAATGGAGTAAGGAGTGTCTTTTATAGGCAATAGTATGTGTAGTGGGTGTAGTATGTAAAAAAATAAACACAAGAGTAATAACTTCATTACATGCTCTAACATTATGTGTAGTAGGTGTAGTATGTGAAGTATGGTATGTGAACATCCATAAAATAAATAAATTATTTACAATACTCCCCCTTGAATGTTCATGTCAAAGAGAAATTCTAAAGGAAATAGGATATACATAATGGTTTGTAATATGTCTTGTTTACTTCCTCATTAAAAACCTTACTAGGAAAACCCAGTGGAACAAAACCTTGGTGAAGGGAAAATGAGTGCAGTGCTTATTTACTCCCCTTGATAAAAACATCACTTAATATCTAGGAGACGACGCATCCCAATCTTGTTTGTCAACTTCTCAAAGGTTGATGTTGGCAATGCTTTAGTGAACATATCTGCTAGGTTATCGCTTGAACGAACTTGTTGAACATCTATTTCACCTCTCTTTTAAAGATCATGAATAAAGAATAATTTTGGTGAAATGCGTTTTGTTTGTCTCCTTTGATGTACCCTCCTCTTAATTGAGCTATGCATGCGGTGTTGTCTTCATACAATATTGTTGGAATATTCTTATTCAAAGTAATACCACATATTTTCTGAATGTGTTGAGTTATTGGCCTCAACCAGACACATTCTCAGCTTGCTTCATGAATGGCTATTATCTCTGCATGATTTGAAGATATAGCAATCATGGTTTGTTTTGTTGAACGCCATGATCTAGCTGTACCTACACATGTAAACAAATAACGTATCTGAGATCGACCTTTATGTGGGTAAGGCAAATATCCTCCATCTGCATAACTAATTAATTGTGAATCGGACTCATTTGAATAAAATAGTCCCATATCAATAGTTCCTCGGAGGTATCTGAATATATGCTTAATACCATTCCAATGTCTTTGTGTCGGGGAAGAACTAAATCTTGCTAATAAATTTACAGTAAAAGATATATCTGGTAGTGAATTACTAGCAAGATACATTAATGCCCCAATTATACTAAGATATGGCACCTCAGCACCAACAAGTTCTTCATTATTTTCATGAGGTCGAAATAGATCTTTATTAATATCAAGTGATCTCACAACCATTGGGGTACTCAATGAATGTGCTTTATCCATATAAAATCTCTTTAAAATATTTTCAGTATATGTGGATTGATGGACAAATATTCCATTTGTAAAATGTTTAATTTGTAGACCAAGACAAAATTTTGTCTTTCTGAGCTCTTTCATTTCAAATCCTTTTTTCAAACATTCTATTGTCTTTGGAAGCTCTCCAGGAGTTCCAATGATATTCAAATCATCAACATATACAACTATTATGACAAATTCAAATCCATACCTTTTAATAAAGACACAAGGATAGATTGGGTCATTTTTATAGCCTTCTTTAAATAGGTATTCGCTAAGGCGATTATACCACATGCGTCCTGATTGTTTTAATCCGTATAAGTATTTCTGAATCTTGATTGAACAATTTTCTCGAGAAGTTTTATACACATCAAGAATTTTGAATCCTTCAGAAATTTTCATATAAATATCACTGTCTAATGAGCCATATAAGTAGGCTGTGACAACGTCCAAAAGATACATATCAAGTTTTTCATGAACTGCCAAATTAATAAGATACTTGAAGGTGATTGCATCCACCACCGGAGAATATGTCTCCATATAATCAATGCCAGGTCTTTGCGAAAATTCTTGTACCATAAGTCGTGCTTTATATCTTACGACTTCATTTTTCTTATTTCATTTTTGCACAAAAACCCATTTGTGCCCCACTGACTTTATACCTTCAGGTGTTTGGATTATAGGTCCAAAAAACTTTATGTTTTTCAAGCAAACCCAATTCAATTTTGTTTGCATCTTTTCATTTTGGCCAATCATTTCTCTGTCTACATTCTTCGACAGATTTTGGTTCAAGATCCTCATCTTGTTGCATTATTTTATTAGCAATATTATAAGCAAAAATATTATCTACAATTATATCATTTCAATTTCATATTTTTCTTGATGAGACATAACTAACTGAGATCACTTTATTTTCATTATTCTCAGGTACCTGAACCTTTTTTGAGGTTCATTAATTGTTTTGTCTTACTGCTCTTCATGAGTAGCTTCCTCCATATTATGATTATTTTGATCATTTGCTCCTCTTCTTTTTTGAGGATTTTTATCTTTAGAATTGATTGGTCTACCACGTTTTAAGTGTGGTTTAGACTCATTTGCATTACTCAATTATCCTATCGGGATATCAACTCGAATAGGAGCATTAGCAGCTGGAATGCGAGATTTTGTAAATTCTTGATAGGTCAGCGAATGCATCTGGCAGTTGATTTGCAATGTTTTGCAAATGAATTATACTTTGAACTTCTAGTTCATATTTATTTGTATGAGGATCTAAGTGAGATAATGATAATGCCTTCCAGTCTATCTCCTTTTCCAACTACTTATTTTCTTCCCCTAATATTGGATATATTGTTTCATCAAAATGACAATCAGCAAATCTTGTCGTAAATAAATCTCCAGTTATAGGGTTCAAATATTTTATAATAGAAGGAGATTCATATCCAACATATATTCCCAATCTTCTTTAAAGACCCATTTTTGTGCGTTGTGGTGGAGCAATTGGAACATATACCACACATCCAAAAACTCTTAAATGGGAAATATTTGGCTCTTGACTAAAAATTAATTGTAATGGGGAGACTTTATGATAACTTGTGGGCCTTATCCACACAAGAGCTGCTGCATGCAAAATAGCATGACCCCATATCAAAATGGGAAGTGTTGTTCTTATAAGCATTGGTCTAGCGATTACTTGGAGGCGTTTAATCAATGATTCTGCTACACCATTTTGAGTATGAACATGGGAAACCGGATGTTCAACTGTTATTCCAGGTTATATACAATAATCATTAAAACCCTGGGATGTAAATTCATCCGCATTATCAAGACGAATTGTCTTTATTGTATAATCTAAAAATTGTGCTCTTAACTTTATTATTTGAGCAAGTAATCTTGTAAATGCCAAATTACGAGTTGATAATAAACACACATATGATCATCTTGTAGATGCATCTATTAAAACTATATAATACTTAAATAATCCACATAGAGGGTGAATGGGCCCACATATATCACCCTGTATAGTTCCAGAAATACAGGGGATTCAATCCCCACTCTCATTATTGATGGCCTAGTAATTAATTTGTCTTGAGAACATGCAACACAAGAGAATTCTTTAAATTGAAGAATCTTCTGGTTCTTCAATGAGTGTCCATATGCATTCTCAATTATTTTGCGCATCATATTAGAACTGAGATGGCCCAACCGGTTATGCCAAATAATAAAACTGTTTGAATCAGTAAACTTTTGATTTATTATGTCATGTGTTTAGTGCTAATACTTTTTTAGTATAAGCTGGAAGAAAGAGCGGGTAATTTTTCAAGTGTATATTTATTACCCAACATTATTGTAGTAATATAAAAATATTCAATTTTCCCATCATTTGCAGTCTTAATATGATGGTCATTTTGACGAATGTCTTTGAAACTTAATAAGTTTCTTTGAGACTTACTACAATATAATGCTTCATCAATCATCAAATTTGTTCCTCTGGGAAGTAATAAGTTAACTTTTTCAGAGCCTTCAATTAATCTGGTACTACCACATGTAGTATTAATATTGGCTTCTTTCATCACCAAATAAGAGAAATATTTCTTATTTTTTAGAATAGTATGTGTGGTAGCACTATCTGTAAGACATATATCATCGTAACTTATTTTGAATCCAATTGATGATTGGGGAATTTCCATATTCTTTAAATAAAAAAAAACATATTATAAGAAATTTGAAAAACTAACATAAGAAATGTAGAAATTAGAAATACATGGTACTTTAATAAAACAGAAAAACATAATTGCAAACAAAAGAAACTAATAACTTTCTTTATAATTTATTCTCAACTAAGGTGATCAATTCTTCAATCAATGTCCTCATAGAAATCTTCAGCTTTTAAATGGGTAATATCTGAGAGACCCTTAAAGTCATCATCATTGTAAGCAAGATTTTCCTCAACATCATCATATGTATTTGATGGAGCTGCTTCATCATCATCACCTCGAAAGGTCAAGTGTACTTCCACATCATTTTCTTTTTTTTTTAAGGGAAGCTTGATGAAGTTTGACAAAATGATCAGGCGTACGACAAACATGTGCCCAATGACCTTTCATACCACATCGGTGACAAATATTAACATTACCCTTTGAAGGATTATTTTGAGAACCTTTATTATTCTCTTGTTTATTTCTACCAATATGACGATAATTATATCGTCCTCTGCCACGTCCTCGCCCACGTCCACGACCATGGCTTCGACCACGACTGCAATAATAATTTTGCCTTATTTCAGGCTGATCATGTGCTGCTACACATTCGCTTCAGGGAATGGAGCAGATCTAGTGGGACGAGCTTCATGATTTTTCATTAACAAAGTATTATTCTACTCTGCCACAAGTAGGAATGTAATCAATTCTGAATATTTCTTAAATCTCCTTTCACGATATTGTTGTTGTAGCAATACATTAGAAGCATAAAACGTGGAAAAAGTTTTCTCTAGTAAGTCCTCATCAATGATGGTTTCTCCGCATAATCTTAATATTGAACTTACTTTATGAAAAGCAGAATTATACTCAACCACAATTTTAAAATCTTGAAACCGAAGGTGTATCCAGTCATATTTAGCTTTTGGTAATACCATCAATTTTAGGTAGTCATATCGGTCCTTCAAGTTGGTCCACAATTCGAGTGGATCTTTCACAGTTAAATATTCAGTTTTTAATAATTCGTGGAGGTGATGATGAAGAAAAATCATGGCTTTCGCCTTATCTTGACAAGATGCGTTATTTTCTTATTTGATAGTATCCCGAAGACCTCTAGCGTCAAGGTGAATTTCAGCATCAAGGACCCATGATAAATAATTCTTTTCGGTAATGTCCAGTGCCACAAACTCAAGTTTTGATAAATTTGACATAGTGAAATTATCATAAAAAGATTAATAAGTTAGATATAATGATATTTTCAAAATAAGATAACCATCTCAAATAAATTTAAATAGAATCATATATTGTTAATAGATTATTATCAAAAAGGTTGTTTTCTTTAGCAATTTATATTTGTATGTGTGTCTGTAGAGTCTGGAAACAAATAGTTACATAATAAATATGTACCCTATAAGGGATCTCATGCTGATAACGTGTTGTAAATAAATATTCTGAAATATACTAAAATGAAAGGGGAGATAAGAGAGACCTATAGATATAAGAGAAGATTTTATTTCCTTCTACTTTTGTGTGTATTTACAATGGAGTAAGGAGAGCCTTTTATAGGCAATAGTATATGTAATAGGTGTAGTATGTGAATGATATACACAAGAGTAATAACTTCAATACATGCTCTAACATTATGTGTTGTAGGTGTAGTATGTGAAGTATGGTATGTGAACATCCACAAAGTAAGTAAATTATTTACCATATGAATCAATAGATTTATTATTTCTTGGATTTTCACGTTGAAAAGATGAATTGAATTTGATCGATTTCTTCAAAAAGATACTTTGAAATTGGTTCGGTCAGTTCTAAGGGCACACTTTTAGTAGTAGATACATGCAGTTTGAATGCACCTAGGGATATTAAAATTTTATATTATGCTTAAAATACTTAGTAATCCTTTGTATTCTGTTTAAATTTATAAATTTAAATATCGAATTCAAATAAAATTAAAATTAATTTAATATGGTATTAATGAATGTTATAAAAATGTATATGGTGGTCGGTAGGTGTAACATTCCTCATAGTAATTCCTTAATTTTGGTGCATTTAAATCACTTTATCCCTCTTTGTAGTAAATGGTGTTTGTGGTTTGCGGGTGTGAATGACATGGTTTTTGAAGTGATCAGCTGAGAATTATGCGAGTTTTTCATTTTGAAATGTTTGAAAGCTAGTATTGTTGACTTTAGCAAACGTTTAGTGATTAGAGGTCGTATAGGCATTCTGACAAATCCGTTAGATCCAAAATATGATTTTGAGCTAATAGTGAAGAATTCTAAAGCTCTTATTGAGAAAACTATTCTGTATACTTGATTATGAAAAATTGAATACAAGTGTTGGTTCTTATAGAAGAAGACTACAGAAGATATTTTCAAATACTAGAGTTCTATACTAGCTTATACATTTCTTAGTCATAAAATCATACATCAACATTAAGTCTTAATAATACAGACTTAATAACATGGATTCCTAATCAACTTTTACTAACTTGGTGATGAGCACAATCTTGATTGCTCATGCTTATCTTCAAATCTTCCCCTCAAGCTAGTGAGTGATGGAGCACTCACTTCTAGCTTACTCCTAAAATTAGTAAAGACTAATTTTTACATGGGTTGGATATGTATGTCAGCTAGCTGGTCCTTAGACCTCACAAACTTTGTGAGTAACTGCAATCTTGCTACTTTCTCCCTTACAAAATGATATTCTATTTTCACATGCTTTATTCGAGCATGTAAGACAGGATTGACTGTTAAATACAAGGCACTTGGATTGTCACAAAATGGTGTAGGAACTGTTTTTAGATAAATATCAATGTCATGAAGAACATAGATGATCCAGGTAATTTCAACTGTATTGGATGCCGGAGTCCTAAATTCAACATGAACACTTGGTCTTGCCTCAATAGTTTTTTTCTTGCAGGCCCAAGAGATGCATTTTTCACGAAGATATATGTTGTATCCAGTAGTTGATTTTCTATTATGAGAGCATCCTCCCAGTCAGTATCAGAGAAGCCATAAAATCTGCATGGTGACTGTGAAATAAGTTTAAGACCATTATTATAGAGTCCCTTTTAATGTATATATAGATACTTTTTTCACCTTGAAGATGCTCACTATTTGGACTCTATATGAACCGGATAGCTAGGTTCACTGCAAAAGTGATATCAGGTCTAGTTAATGTCAAGTATTGAAGGCTTCCTACAATGTTTCTACACATGGTGGCATCAATAGAATTCCTATTAGCTTCTTGTAGTCCATGCTATTGTTCCAATGGTGTGTGCATTTATTGATCCATTGCCTTATATATTTTGTCAAAAAGCTCAGCAACATACTTAGTCTGACTCAAGTGAAGTTCCCTCAGAAAATATCTAACATCAATACATAGGAAGTAATTGAGAGGGCCAAGATATTTTATGGAAAATTCTTTTCCAAGCTTTGTGATAATCTCTAAGAAAAACTTAGAGTTGTTTACTATGATAACAATATCATCCACATATATTAAAAGAAGCGCAGTGCCTCTTACACAGTGGAAAGTAACAAAAAGGAATTAACTTTGCTACATAGGAAACCAAGGTGAAGTAAATGAAGGTTGAACATATCAAACCATGAACTCGGTGAATATATAAGACCATATAATGCTCTTTTTGGTAAGCACACATGAGTTGGATACTTTTGATCAATGAAGCTTAGAGGTTGATTCATGTACACCTCTTTCTGTAGGTGATCACGTAAAAGCATTTTTGACATCTAGCTGCCTGATTACCCATTTTGAAATAATTCCAATAGAGAATACTATCCTTATGGTTGTGTCCTTAACTACAGGGTTAAATGTCTCCCCAAAATCAACTCCTTCTAATTGAGAGAAACCTCTAGCAACTAGCCTTGTCTTGATTTGTCTATAGATCTATTTGCCTCGAGCTTAATGTTAAATACCCTTTTGGAACCATCCATGTTCATTTTTGTAGTTTTAGGAACCAACACCTAAGTCTTATTGTGATGAAGTGCATCAATCTCTACTTACATTACTGCAAACCAGTGTAGAGATGTCAAAGCTTTCTTTGTGGTTGGTGGCTCCTTGATTACTTTTACTCTATTTGTAGTAAGAAACAAGATTGTCACATGTTGTTCTTTTGCCTTGTTCCTAGTTACCTTATGATGTCCTTGTACCTCATTAGTGTCTGAAGTACTTACTATGTCAATGTTTATTTGCTGATTAATAGGAGACTATTTCAAAAAATCAACTGCCAAGTCATGATCAAGTCTATACCTTGAGAGTCAAATAAGGTGATATCATCTGAATGAAGAGGTTCAAATTGTGTATAAACAACAGTGTCTCCTGGTTCACCATCAATTAAAATAATAAAATCTCTTTGTTCACCATCAATCACAATAATAGTGTCCTGGTTCATCATCTATCACAATTTCATTATCAATAGTGTCTTTTGGTTTATCATCAATCATAGTGCTAACAAGTATATCATCAATACTTAGTTTAGGTGGTCCAACCTTAGTGGACTCATCATAATTGTGCAACAATTCCCCTAAATTAGGCAACTCCAACTTAGAGAAAATTCAACATAAGTAGCTAAGTGAGTTGAATTATTAGGTTTTGCTTATGATTGAATTGAGTAATCATAAGGGGATTGTGGTTTCATCAAATACCACATATCTAAAAATATATACTCTTCTTAACTGGGGTGATGTAACGCCCCGAGTCTGTACTCCGAATGCTACACGGTGCTTACTACCTTAAAGAACCACAAGTTAACCCATGACTGATATTTGCTGTGAGCACTGAAACATGATACAGTAATAAATATGGAATAATAGGCTGAAATGCCATAAGGCTCAAAATATTTGAAATACTGATAAAATATATCGTCTGTAATAATAGCTGTAAAACTGAATACTGACTGAAAAGCCTCTAACTAAAACTATCTGAAAGTGGAGTTGATGGGACAATCCCCCAACTAACTCCATCTACTGAAATACTAAGTCTACTGAAATAATGAAATAAAAAAATATCCTTGAATGATGAGGACTCACTGCTAATCTACTGCTGCTGGCTGAATTTGAATCTATCTATGCGCGGTTGGGAACCTGAAATCCGAACCTATGATATGAGACGTCATAGCATAAATAAAGAGTATGCGTCAGTACGTGGAATGTACTGGTATGCTAGATGAGGTAAGGCTTAATGCAAGGGTTCATATGCATAAACAATAACTGACTATATGATATAGAGTAACTAAACATGAGAGTACATGGATAACTGATACTGCTATAAAACTAAGTGTGCACTACTGTGCATATAAATAAATACTGTGACTAAGCTTATCTAAATCTAAGTCTTGAGTTTTGATACTGAGTAACTGATATCTGACGTTACTGATAACTGGGTTACTGATACTGATTGACTGTATTTGACAGTTCTGATTCTGTAGTTCTGAACTGAGTTTTATTTTGAAGACTTAAACTAAGACTGTGGAAGGTAATCATCTAACCGACATGCCCCAATAAGATAGATAACTGAGTTTAGGGTCCAACTTGTGACCCCAGTTGGAAAGGCATCAGTACCGTGTCACGGGTAAAGACACTAGAGAGTTACCCTCATCTGGTAGGTACTCTAATGAGAACGGTAAAACCCTCATCTGATGGGTTAAAACACCTCATCAACCCTCAACTGACAGGTTTGATGTCTCAACCTACGTTGGCTATGTAGTTCTGGAATGCAAGGATTGCTTTTAAGGATCACACCCTCTACTGGCAGGTGAGCCCCCATCCTTGGGTTCACTCGGTGATGAATCCTACTCCTAACTAAAAGACACTGAACTGAGTATACTGAACTGGACTGGACTGAATACTGAGTTTACTGAGTTTTCCTGAGTTTTGTAACCGACTGGGTTCTGTAATTGACTGAGAGTACTACTGATCGTGTCATGACTGAGATTCTGTAATTGACACTGGTTCTAGGTAAACAGCTAAATTTTCGGGTATTAAATATCCCCAGGACTCGATAGCATAAAAGAAAGGCATAGCAAAATCTTGAAATACATAACAATGTACACTTGTGCATAATTCACTCAAAGAGGCATTTAATCAAACACTTGTAATGCATCTACTTATACATGAATGGTGAATACATGCTATCATGTTATAATGGCACTATTTCATTCACATAGGCATTTTATCAAACACATGGGGAGCATACTTAGTTACACAATAATCAAAACATATAGTTATCATGCCTACATCAATCAACTTACAAATTGAAGGGTTTATCATGAAGATCATGTAATTCAACACATACAATGATTAATTTCATAAAAGCATGTAATTTAATCATGGACTAAAACCCAACAATAACATAAATATGAATTCAATTCAATTCAAGCATAGAAGTTTATAATTCCACAATCTTATTTTTTGAAAATGGATTTGTGGACTCTATGGGTGAAAGGAACCCATAGATGAACACCTCACATACCTTGGATTGTTAATTCTTGAAGGTTCTTGGAGAGACTCTTGATTTTTTCTCTTGTTTCATGATGCTAGGGTTTAGACCCTTTTGAGAGAGAATGACTTAATCTTTGAATAAAGTGAATAAATGATGAGATATTGGGTTATTTAGGGGTAAATTTTGTATTTAGACTGATTTGGTCCGTGGATAAATACCTATTTATACCTAAAAATGACTTTAAAATGCATACTGAAAAATCCAATTTTGGGCCTTGGTGCGACGCGCCGCTATCACGCCCAGCACTGGAAAATAACAACTGAAAATGTGGTTGGTGGTGTGACGTGGTGAAATCATGTTGCAATACTGGATGGGACCTGGAAACTCAGCACGGTGTGTTACAATTGCGTTGGCTCACTAAAAATTGACAATTGCCATTTTGGCTTACTCCACGACGCGCTACTGGCCTGAATTACGGTGTTTAACGACTGAAACTTAAAATAGCCATAACTTCTTACCCGGTTATCGGATTTAGACAAATTTTATATCATTGGAAAGCTGATTTAATTTCCTATGTAATATAAGATTCTAAATTGAAAAATACTGAGCATTTTAAAAATTTTATATTGGATAAATCATGAACTGAGAGTTAAGTTAAGCTTGAGAAATACGGGGTATTACAGTTGATAACATTTATAACCCTTGTGCGGATTGTTATATCTAATGAATACGCACAAATAAGTCTTGGGGCTAAATTTTGTACTACCTTTTAGGTATGGAAAATATCTATAACCAAACACCTTAAGACTGCTATAGTGAGGTTGTGCACCATTTAATAGAACAAAGAAAGTTGTTATCTTTAATAATGAAGAAGGTATCCTATTTATGAAAAACATAGCAGTCAAAAACACTTCAAATTAGCATGAAAAAGCAAGGTCAAACTAGTCTCAACTATATATCTATATTTTTTTATGCAACGCCATTTTGTTCTTGTGTGTTAGGACATGACATATATCTGATTATTCCGCAATTCACCAAATGTGTAGTGAACTTTGTACTTATGAACTAACTTTTTTCATCACATTGAAAAATTTAGTCACTTCTATGAAGTAGTTTTCTACCATTTTCTGAAATTTGAGAAATGTTTTCGAGAAATCTAATTTATTTTTCAAAGGATAAAAACCATGTAAAACCTTGTGTGATCATCAATAAGCAATACATAATTCTTCATATGTGTGAGGATTCAACAGGAGTAGGTTCCCAAAGATCAAAGTGTATTCCTAACAAAGGCTTTTTTCCAATTTTTTTTTCTCAAAAGTAGATGGTAGCTTGCAACCTTTTTCCAAGCAACTATTAAAACAAAAAGAAGACACTATTCCAACTACTAATATCAATGAAGTTATTCCTACTCAAAAACTTTATAAGACTATAAATTTGGATGTCCTAATCAATATGTCATATGTTGTTTGAGCTCTTCCGGTCTTGAGTAGTTGTCAAGGCATAGAGGTTGTTGTCTTCTAATACATAGAGTCCTCCTTTCCTAGATTCCTTGGTCAGTAATGTCCTTGTCTTCTTATCCTTAAACAAAAAAATTGGATTCATCAAATATAACAGTGCATGAGTTATATTTTTCAGTTTTACTTAGTGAGTGTAGATTCTTGGTGATCTTAGGAACTACTAATACTTTTTGTAACTTCAATCCTAATCTAGTTATATTTCCAACATATATGATATATAATTTTGAACTATTTTTCATAATGATCTTATTAGGTCCAAAATAGTCTCTAAGATTAGATAAGTTACTTGAATTATTGCTCATGTGACTACTGGCACCCAAGTCCACATACTTGTTGGCATTCTCTGAAGATGTGTTCAGAAAGTTCATACCACCAAGTGCATATGGTAGTTTATCTACAGTCATGTATGAGTAGTCCAACCTATAAAAATACTTTAAAGCACTGTAACTATTTTTACCACATATTTAACATGCCTAAGATGTTGAATTTTGTTGATTTCCTTTTGGCTAATTTTCTTGAGTATTCAGGTTATTGTTTCCTTGGACAACTTGCCTGAAATCTTAACTTCTTAAATTGAAGTTGTTGTTGTATCCTCTACCTCTTTGTGGGTAGATTCCTCTTCCTTAACCACTTTGTTTAGAAAATGCCATGTTATGGCTAGGTTGAGGCAACTTCTCTTCATCCTCTCTCATATCAAATCCCCTGAGTGCATTGGCAAGCTTATCTAGTAGGGGTAAGATGCCTTACCTAGTATGACAGTTCTGAAAGTATTGTACTTGAGGCCTAAGCCTCTTGCAAAGTTAACCACTTTACTATCCTTACAAAAAAACCTGTGTATGGATGCAAGTCCATCATAAATTCCTTTATAATCATCAACTTTTTTCTACCTAACTTAACATTTTACAGTTGTTGTTTAAGTTGGAAGTCCTTGTTGTTGGGTACTATGTAGTTTTGATGATTGACAAACTGACACATGAATGAAACATGTTACTTGAGTTGGTCCACGCATAGGAAAGCAGATTTCCAGTTTCACTGGTAGATGCAGACAAGATTGCTTAAAGACAAGAACGAATAAGCAAGCCTAATTCTGATATACTCAAGCTACTGATCATGTGGGGAATATAACAAGTTGAATTTGATTCAAACACTTAATAATAAGGGAAAGCAATTTGAGTTAAAAAAGGAGTCCTACATAAAGAATGAGTTTCACTATCTTGAAGAGTCCTATATGTGGGAGGATAAAGATTCTGATAAATAAACATGTGCTAATTTAAAAGAGTTGGAATTTTACTACAACACTAAGGAAACAAGAGTTGGAATTAGAGAAAGAGTCTCACTTGAAGTAGAACTCTATGCAATGAGAGTTCTAATTAAAGGAGAAGTTTGAAATAAAGAATGACTCTTTTAAGAGTTGTGCTTAAATAGAAGATGCATCATTTCGAATAATTCACGCACTTACAAAGCAGAAAAGCACAATCGACAGATTGACTTCATGAAGTGCTACTCAACCACTGAAGAAATACATTGAAGAACCTGATCCTAAGTATAGAATCCAGCTAAGAGTTTTAGCTTTGATTTTTAGAGTTGTTCATTGTGTTTGAGTTATTAATGTAATATTAGTTTCAGTGTGTTATAAACTGAATTAGGAGATAGTTTTTGAGTTAGGGAAAACTCAAAGACTTTGGGAATGCATACCTTAGGAGGTGTGTGTGTAGTTAAGAATTAGAGTTTATAATTTCTTGTTGTTGAGTTATAGGGATTAGAGTTTATAATTCCTATTTGTTGGTTACAAGAGTTTTGTAATTAGTCGTTGTTGAGGGTCAAAGTTATTTAGTAAAGTTGGGGTTAAATCCTGTAGAGGTGCAGGTCGTGGGTTTTTTACACCTTTTGAGCCGGGTGTTTTCTACTTAAAAATCATGGTGTTCTGTACTTTATATTTTACTGCTTCCTTGGAACACGTCAGTGGAACACGTCAGACAACCCGTTCCATCGATAAGCAATAGTTAGGTGAAAATAAAATAATCAGTAGGGCATAAATTCTTAACAAGTGGTATTAGAGAGAGGTTGTCTTAAAAAGGGTTAGCACCTAATACAAAGATCAATATGATGAATTCCGCACCACCTACTAGTCACATGAAGGTCAATCCACTATTAGACCTCCACTCTTTTATGGTTCTTACTTCGTTTGGTGAAAAGCTAGAATGGAAACATTCATTCAAGGGGAAGACTGTGAGTTATGGGATAGGATTACTGATAGTCCTACTATTCCAATAAAGTTAGAAGATGGGAAACAGGTCAAGAAAGTAAGAAGTGAATTCACTCCTGATGACTTATTGGCATTAAATAAAAATGCTAAGGCCAGAAATATTTTGGTCTGTGGATTAGGACTTGCTAAATACAACAGGGTATCAGCATGCACCACTTTTAAGCAAATTTGGGATGCTCTAGTAAATGCTCATGAAGGCACATCTCAAGTAAGAAAATTCAGAATTTCTCTTCTTTTCACTAAGTATGAGGCATTTAAGATTAAGGAGAATGAAACCTTGCATGAGATGATGACAAGGCTTACTGCCTTAACAAATGAGCTGACCTCCTTAGGGAAAGCTATATCTGAACAAGAACAAGTCGAGAAGGTACTGAGGTATTACCAAAATCAAAGTGGAATGTTAAGGTGACTGCAATCAGGAAAGCAAATAAGGATCTTGCAGGCATGACCCTAGATGAATTAGTGGGGAATTTAAGAACTTATGAAATTGAAATTGATGGAACTAAAGTGTTAAAATCCCCAGAGGATACCTTAGCTCTGAAGGCATCTTATAGTGATGAATAAATTGAACTTGATAAAGAACAAGTTTCCTTTATAGCTAAGAACTTCAGCAAATTCTTCAAAAAGAAGAAGGGAACAGGTAGCAAAAAATGGTCAAATGACAATCTAAATGGATGCTATAAGTGTGGTATGACTGATCATCATATCAAGGATTGTCCTATCTGGGAAATAAAATGGAGAAAGGAAAGGACTGAAAAGGAATTGAAAGAAAAAAATAAAAAGAGGAAAGAATATGCAATGGTAGCAGCTTTGGGATTTGACTCAGATGATGATGAAGTTGATGAAGCAGCACTCATAGCTCTTGGAGTTTCTGACTTGAAGAAAGAAGATGATGCTTCTGAGGTAAGTATACTTGAACTTAAAGAAAATTTGTATTTGTTTTCTAAGATAAAACTTATTTCCTTGATGAGTGCACTACTTGATGACTTTCAAGAATCAACTTCTGATAGGGATGAGCTGTTCAATAGTCTTGCAAGAATCAAATTTGATTTTATTGATTTAGAAGCTTGCAAGAACACTGTTGAATAGGAAAACTGCTCTCTTAAGAAATAGGTTGAGCAACTTGATTATTTAAATAATGATCTTAAGTCTGAAGTTCTAAAATTGACACTCTCTGAAAATGGAAAAACACTAAGAGTAAAGAATAAGAAAAACTTGAACTTGAATTGGTCAAAAACAAAGAAGAGTGCAATAATGCAACAGAAATGGTGAATAAACTGAGTCAAGAAGTCTCTAAACTAAAACTTGACCTTGAAAGAGCAAACAGGTGGATAAATTCCTCAAGAATTTATCATAAGTTGAGTGAAAGATATCACAGTGAAAAAACTGGTTTGGGTTTTCACAAAAATCTTGATGCTTATCAAGACTTATGCTATATCTGTGGAAACCTTAGACATCCTTCCACTGAATGTCCATTTGCTGCCAAAAGTAGATCCAGCAGTCTAAATCTGGCAAATAAACTATCTTAGACCAAGAAAAGGATAACTAAACCTGGTTAGAGAAACAGGTTATGTAACCTGTTGCCTGCATGGGCTATAAGAAATCTGATTCATCTATTTACTCATAAGAAAGGACCCAAGCTTATATGGGTGCCTAAAGTTAACCCCTAATTTGTTTTGTAGGTGAGAGTTAAAGGAGGCAAGAAAAATTTGTGCATAAATAAGTCTTTCTCAAGGCATAAGACTAGAAGAAAATAAAGTCTCTTTCACTCACCACATTTAAAAGGGGAATAGATTATTTGAAACATGTACAGATTTGTAGTACTCATGTAAGGGGGAAGCAAGTGAGATTTTAAAAATAAAAAATAAGAAAAAGAATGACAATGAAACTGATGAGCATGTACAGGAACATGTTGTACTACCTGGTCCAACTATTGTACAGACTGAGGGCATATTAACAGGAGGAACAACAAATAAAGAAATGGATGCATCAATAAAACCAACACAAGTTGCTGGTAATTTTGTTGGTAGTTTATAAAAATTTGTGTTGTCAAAATGATCTTGAGATATCCCATGAAAATCAATGGTTTGAGACTATGTTATACAAAGGAAAGAAATTTCACTCTTGAGGGCTATAAAAATGTTGACTATGTAAGCACCAAAGACACTAAGTAGAGAGCATTTTGAAAGGAATATGTTAGACTTGGGGATGATTAAAATTGCATGAACTCCCCTCAATGACTGACCAAAATAATCATTTTTTTCTTAATCTTATTAGCTACAAAGTTATTCTATTCAGTCTTGCACATTTAGTTGTGTGTCCCAATTCCAGATTTTTGACTTTTCTAACCTAATTTTGTATTAGATTGTGCAGAAAAATAGGTACAAGCAAGCAATTGTGACCACAAAGTTCTTCTTAGCAGGTATATTCTTCACTGACATAAGTATAGGCCGTCTAAGTTGAAATAGTTGAGTACACCTGTTCAATTTCTCACACTTCATTCTCCCCTTGTCTTATAAAGCTGACAAATTGGTTGACCAAACTTTCTTTGATTCTCTCCAAATAGTTGTGCACAAATATGTTAATCCTACACTAAAAATTCCTTCTTTTCTCTCAACCAAAATATCACTTGTGTACCATGGATTTACTATGCTTGATCATCAATCACATTCAACATAAATTTTCTGAGAAATGAAAAGGGATATGATCTCCCTTTTAGTTCTTAATTGGTTATTTTTTTTGAATTTCTCAGTCCTAGTTCAGGTTGACTTAGAAAACAACAATAGATGTTCTTGCACAGATGAATCATGTTGCTCTACCAATTTCAATAAGGAGGCTAACACAAAAAAATTAAAAAAAGATGATTTGGCTAAAAAAAATAATCTGAACTTGAAGCTGCACAAGACAGTCATGAAGTGGAATAAGTGGTCCTTCAGGCTTGGATCATGACTTTAAAGCTTGACCTTGATTAAGTGAGGGATGAAAATATTGAAGTCATTCATCAATTGACACAGTTGATATCACATGTTCCTCCTTTCTCTTCACTATTTGTATCCTTAGCCATGTCCCACTTTTATACCATATTTTTTGATTAATGCTTAGTTGTTTTGCTTTGTTTAGTACTAGCTTAGGTTAATGTGAAACATGCTTTGTCAGTTAAATGGAATGGTTATCTTTGCTAAATTGACTCATTTTTGCTCTCTTTAATACATTACTATATTGGCTAAAGTCTTTGTCTGATTGTTTTGGTGATAGCCCCAATGACCATGGATAACATAACAAATCACTTTGACTAGTATATTATTGCATTGAAATAGTTTTTCGATGATGCCAAAAGTGAAAAAAATAATAGGGTTGTGCAATGTTTATAACCCATTGACTAACTTGTTTAATTCTAGTGTTTTATACTTTAGTGCCTACAGGTGAAGATGGTTGAATGCACAAGATAAGAGGTTTGTCATCATAAAAAAGGGGGAATTTGTTGGGTACTATGTAGTTTTAATGATTGATAAATTGACACATGAATGAAATATGTTACTTGAGTTGGTCCACGCATAGGAAAACAGATTTTCAGTTTCTCTGACATATGCAGACAAGATTACTTAAAGACAAGAACGAATAAGCAAGCCTAATTCTGATATACTCAAGCTACTGATCATGTGGGGAATATAACAAGTTGAACTTGATTCAAACACTTAATAATAAGGGAAAGCAATTTGAGTTAAAAAAAGGAGTCCTACATGAAGAATGAGTTTCACTATCTTGAAGAGTCCTATGTGCGGGAGGATAAAGATTCCGATAAATAAACATGTGCTAATTTAAAAGAGTTGCAATTCTACTAACACTAAGGAAACAAGAGTTGGAATTAGAGAAAAAGTCTCACTTGAAGTAGAACTCTATGCAATGAGAGTTCTAATTAAAGGAGGAGTTTGAAATAAAGAATGACTCTTTGAAGAGCTGTACATAAATAGAAGATGCATCAGTCAGAATAATTCACGCACTTAAAAAGAAGAAAAGCACAATCGACAGATTGACTTCACAAAGTGCTACTCAATCACTGAAGAAACACATTGAAGAACCTGATCCTAAGTATAGAATCCAGCTAAGAGTTTTAGCTTTGATTTTTAGAGTTGTTCATTGTGTTTGAGCTATTGATGTGATATTAGTTTCAGTGTGTTATAAACTGAATTAGGAGATAGTCTTCGAGTTGGGGAAAACTCAGA
This sequence comes from Capsicum annuum, assembly GCF_002878395.1. Classification (NCBI taxonomy): domain Eukaryota; kingdom Viridiplantae; phylum Streptophyta; class Magnoliopsida; order Solanales; family Solanaceae; genus Capsicum; species Capsicum annuum. The sequence continues at coordinate 206,118,231 of NC_061121.1, forward strand.
GACTTTGGGAACGCATACCTTGGGAGGAGTGCGTGTAGTTAGGAATTAGAGTTTATAATTCCTAGTTGTTGAGTCAAAAGAATTAGAGTTTATAATTCCTAGTTGTTGAGTTATAGGGATTAGAGTTTATAATTCCTATTTGTTGGTTACAAGAGTTTTGTAATCAGTCGTTGTTGAGGCTCAGAGTTATTTAGTGAAGTTGGGGTTAAATTTTGTAGAGGTGCAGGTCGTGGTTTTTTACACTTTTTGAGCCGGGTGTTTTCCACATAAAAATCATGGTGTTCTTTACTTTCTGTTTTACTGCTTCCTTGGGACACGTCAGTGGAACACGCCAAACAACTCGTTTCATCGATAAGCAACAGTTAGGCAAAAATAAAATAATCAGTCGGGCACAAATTCTTAACACTTGTCCTTGGTTGTTTGAAAGTAAGCTTCTTCTTGGTATTCCCACATCTTCTTGGCAGTAGAGCACCCTACTATTAGCTAAATGATTTCTTCAATTACAATGCTTGAGATCCAACTTCTAAGCAGGACATTTTTCTCTTCCCAATCCATCATTATCACTTTGTTTAAATTCAACTTCCTTTCTAGAAGTAGTTTCACTAACCTTTGCAGATGGGAGACTAGTCTTTGGAGATGTTGAAGTTGAGATAACCTCCTTAACGAGATATGTTAGATATAGAAGTTTTATAAGTTGCAACATTGTGTTCTCTAAATATAGTAATTACTTGGATTGAGTTTGATAGGATACAAGGCACTCAAATGATGCAATGATGAGGTAGAGAGAGCATTGGTTAAGATTGTTGTTTTATTTTTTTGGCTTAGAGATTAAAGCAGTGAGAAGAGTTCTCAATACTCTGATGCGATGAAGAATTCTAAAGCTACTATGGAGAAAATTGTTCTATATATTTAATGATAAAAAACCGAATACAAGTATTGCTTCTTATAGAAGAAGACTTTAAGAGATATTTTATAATAAAAGAATTATATGCTAGCTTATAAACTGTGTAGTCATAGAGTCATAAATCAACTCTAATACATAATAACATAGACTCCTAATCAACTTATACAAGCTAGGTGATGAGCACAATCTTGGGTGCTCATGCTTATCTTCAATAAATAGGTCCTTCGGTTCAGATCTCAAGGTGTTCATCTTGATTTTGAGTAGTTGGAAAATAAGAATAAAAAGGGGTCAAGGATAAAAAAGTGAAAAGACAACTCTTTGATGTCACAATTATGATAGTGGCTCACAATTGCGAGATCCACATGCAAACTTTTATTTCACAATTGCAAAGTCAGCATACAAAAGTTAGAAGTTTTAAACACGACCTTAAACCTTGAAATTGCAAAGATTGATTGGAAAGTATGAATATCACAAATACGAACTAAACTTTACAAATGCAAATGACACAGTCCTGACCCGGACAAAATTAGGATTTCACAATTATTTTGGCCCACACCTATATAAGGTGTTCCAATTGCTTGTATAATAGATATTTGACATCTTTAGCATATCAATATACGTTTTTAGTGTTCAGGGCACCGAAATTGATGAAAAACATAAGTCTTAAGGAAAGGGTTCTACACAACCATTAAGATTAATTGTATTTTTTCTTTCTCTATTGCTTTAGACATTAGTTATTTTTCATAGTAATTTTGTATTCTGAAAACTTGAATCTTATCCATGAGTTTTTTAGCTTTGGCCACAAGTTTTGTTTTACTTATGTTTGTGTCACACCCCTTTTCGATCGAGGGTCGAATCAAAGGATTTTTTCAATTAAAGTAACGATGTTGAATAGGAATAATTTATTTACAAAGTCGCCACTTGGAATTGAATTTTGGTGTTCTAAGTTACCTTTTTGAATTCCTAGTCAAAAGGAAATGACTCTTTATTATGGTCTGCAAAAACAGAAGACTGGATAAGGAATTCTATTGACCGAAGGAAAGGTGTGAGGCACCTTTCGAGTCCCGTGGTTCTATCACGGTAGCTTTTATTGACTTATCTTCACTAAAATAATTTTTTTATAAATTATGTTAAGGCCTAAAATTACTCATTTTTATTATACCAAAAACTTGTTATTATCTTATATTTAAATAAATCGGTGAAAGTTAATTTTTAAAAATATTTGTCAAGGTACATTATTGCATCCTAGAATTATTTTTAAATGTCTCATAAAGATACGTACGCCGCATTCTTAATTGAAACGAATATTTTAAACGTACTTAAAATATGCCTAGCGTTAAAAAGCATTGATTTATCTCTTGAAAATTCCAGATCATTTTATCTCACATCTTCTCTATTTTAGTTAGTCATAAATAGCAAAAATAAAATAAATAAATAAATTAAAGAATGTTATACTTCATAATAAAAAATAAATTAACTTTGAAATTTATTTTATTTTAACTTTAGTTAGAAAAAATATATGGCAATGCAAATATTTCTTATTAAATTTTAAATCACAATTTCAATTTATTTTTCTTTTTCTGAGTACTAATGAAATCATCATGAAAATGCCATTTTTCTATATTTTAAATACACTTTTAGAATAACATTACAATACAATAACAACTATGCAAGCAAACTACAACAGTAAACACACACTTTTAAAATCACAATGTATTAAAATAATAATTATTCAAACAAACTACAATAGTAATAATACAGCTCAGTAACAACTATCCAAACAGATCACAACTGTATAAATTGAAGTTTAAATTGGTTGGCACAAAATGGCATGACTACAAATATTGGACGATTTATCTTGCTAAGTTTCGATTTTTCTCAACATTTAATTCTGATCCCATAACTTAAGAATAACCATTGTAAGTCGAAATCGTTAGATTATTTATCAATATATTTCGTGAAATTTAAAACTTATGAAGGATTTAATATCTAATCTTTACTTCTTCGACTTGAATAAATAACTAAACTGGCTATTCATGATAATAAAAATCACATAAGAAATCAGTCCGACCTATTGAATAATATACAAATTCACTTAATAACACCATTCATGCTTTGATTCACAATGAACTTATAAAATAAAAAGTATAGGAATTGGATAAAAACCTGAATAATGAATTAACTAAAAGATAAACACGAGTGATGTCACCAAAAATTCGATGGGAACCAAGATCCAAACCCCAAGCCAAGAATATTCAAAGTATTCTCTCCGTTTTTCTTTTGCCTTTTGTTGTCTTTATTTCTTCAATATTTTTCTCCTTTTCTCTGTTTTTTTGTCTGCTCTGTCTCTGTTTTTTTTCTCTATGTATTTTTTTCAGTGTCTGATATTATAGAATAATACGTATGTTCTCTCCTGAGGGTGAGAAAATTCCTTAAATAAAGAAATTTGGGGGTGGGGGTGAGGGGGGGGGGGGGAACAATTAAGGGGGAGTCAGATAAGGGGAAAAGAGGTTGGATAGTTTTAGGATTCAAATTTTGTTTTTTTAATTAATTGTAATAATAATAATAATAATAATAATAATAATAATAAAACTAAAATTGAATAAATAAATAAAA
>NC_061121.1:206124750-206161043 GCF_002878395.1 Capsicum annuum
GCTGCATTCTATCTATCCTATTTCAGAGACTCAGAGGGGGTGCGCAAGAGAAGATAATTTATAAAAAAGTTCAATCAATATCAAAGCAGTAGATGAGCGACAAGTAGCACATAAGACCAACAAACACAATATCAAAATAATTAAAGCAAGTAAATTCAATATGAAAAGTTTGAATTCTTATGCTATTCCCCAGCAGAGTCACCAGAGATGTCACACCCTTTTTTCGGTCGAGGGTCGAGTTAAAGGATTTTTCCAATTGAAGTGGCGATGTTGAATAGATATTAATTTATTTACAGAGTCTCCACTTGGAATTACGTTTTGGTATTCCAAGTCACCTTTTTGAATTCCTAGTCAAAAGGAAATGACTCTTTATTATGGTCTGCGAAAACAGAAGATCGGATAAGGAATTCTATTGACCAAAGGGAAGGTGTGAGGCACCCCTCGAGTCCCGTAGTTCTAGCACGGTCTCTTTTATTAACTTATCTTGACTAAAATAATTTTTTTATAAATTATGTTAAGGCTTAAAATTACTTATTTCTATTATACCAAAAATTTGTCTATTATCTTATATTTAAATAAATCGGTGAAAGTTAATTTTAAAAAATATTTGTCAAGGTACATTATTGCATCCTTGAATTGTTTTTAAATGTCTCAGAAAGATGCGTACACCGCATTCTTAATTGAAACGAATATTTTAAACGTACTTAAAATATGCCTAGCGTTAAAAAGCATTGATTTATCTCTTGAAAATTTCAAATCATTTTATCTCACATCTTCTCTATTTTAGTTAGTCATAAAATAATAGTATTTTTCATAACGAAAAATAAAATAAATAAATAAATTAAAGAATGTTATACTTCATAACCAAAAATAAATAATCTTTGAAATTTCTTTTATTTTAACTTTAGTTAGAAAAAATTTATGGTCATGCAAATATTTCTTATTAATTTTTTTTATCACAAATTCAATTTTTTTTTCTGAGCACTAATGAAATTCATCTTGAAAATGCTGTTTTTCTATATTTCAAATACACTTTTAGAATAACATTACAATACAATAACAACTATGCAAGCAAACTACAACTGTAAGCACACACTTTTAAAATAACAATGTATTAAAATGATAATTATTCAAACAAACTATAACAGTAACAATAGAACTCAATAACAACTATCAAAACAGATCACATCAGTATAAATTGAAGTTTAAATTGGTTGACACAAAATGCCATGACTACAAATATTGGACAGTTTATCTTGCTAAGTATCGATTTTCTCAAGCTTTTCTCAATATTTAATTCTAATCCCATAACTTAAGAATAACCATTTTAAGTCAAAATCATTAGATTATTTAGCAATATATTTTACAAAATTTAAAACTTATGGAGGGTTTAATATCTAATATTTACTTCTTTGACTTGAATAAATAACTAAACATACTATTCATGATAATAAAACTCACATAAGAAATCAGTCCGACCTACTGAATAATGCACAAATTTACTTAATAACACCATTCATGCTTTGATTCACAATGAACTTATTAAATAAAAAGTACAAGAATTGGATAAAAACCTGAATAATGAATTAACTAAAAGAGAAACACGAACGATGCCATCGGAAATTCTACTGGAACCAAGATCCAAACCCCAAGCCAAGAATATTCAAAGTATTCTCTCTGTTTTTCTTTTGCCTTTTGTTGTCTTTATTTCTTCAATATTTTTCTCCTTTTCTCTATTTTTTTCCCTGTGTATATTTTTTAGTGTCTGATACTATAGAATAATACATATATTCTCTCCTGAGTGTGAGGAAATTCCTTAAATAAAGAAATTTGGGGGAGGGGGGACAGTTAAGGGGGAGTTAGACAGGGGAAAAGTGGTTGGGTAGTTTTAAGATTCAAATTTTTTTTCTTAATTAATTGTACTACTACTAATAATAATAAAAATGAATGAATAAACAAACTAATAATAAATAATTAATTTTTATATTTTAATAAAATACAATAAATGTTTAAAATATTCAAAAATAAATATAATTAAGGTTGTACTATAAATACTAGCTTATTTATTTAAAATTTAAAAAGAAAAATATATTTTGAATTTTTGTATTATTTAAAATAAAAATAAAAATAAAAATAAAACATTTCAAAATGTAACTTTATTTATTTATTTATTTTTAACTAAAAATTTATTAAAAATGAAATAAGAATTAAAATAATATCGAATCAAATATAAATATTTAATATTGAAAAATAGGTTAAAATTCTGGGAGGATAAAAATCATGTGTCTACAGTTTGCATGATTCTTTTTCATTGTTAATTGAATTCTTGATCTTTTTAATTAATCTTATTCTTGGATATTTTCAAAGCGATTAGCTAACCTTGCACTCTTCTATATACTTCAAAGTTAAGCTTGTAAAACAAAAGTTGTGATTGAGAAGATTAACTAACAAGAATTTGAAGGAATAATCTTTATCTAATAAATTCTCATAAGGGGTAACAATATTTACTGGACACATAATTAATCACTCTAATTTAAATAACTCGTATAGCTGAAAAAGTCACATTATATTGAGATGAATTACTCACCTCTTGGAAAAAATAATTGAGTATTGACATAGGGTTTGAGTACATAATCTAGATATTTCACCATTATTAATATAATCCTGACATGCATTGGATCGTTACTTTAGCGTGTGTTCCTGAGTATTTTTTTCTTTGTGCCCATTGATCAATTAATTATAATCATATCTTCACCATCATTGATTTATAGTATTGCATAGTTAGTGATAATTGTAGTCTACTCTGAACGCCCTTATATTGTTCTATGTGGAATTCAACCCCATTTTGTTGGATTAATATATTTGTATATGATTGTGTTACATCATCTTAAGGTGTAATTTTAAGTAAATCAAATTTTAACGGCGTTGACAAAAAATAATTGGTGTATTTTGGATCGCCTGAAAATAAGTTAACTTGCTTAATTTGATCTAGGTTTGTAAATACTTGTGTATATCGAAACTTTTTGAATTTTTTATTACTATAGTGGGTTGATGAAAGCATGGAATGTAAATGAGCTTTGGGGTTTCAATCTATATCTTTATGAACCTTGTCTATATTGTGGAAGACTGTGCAAAATAGTTTTGAAAGGGTGAGGTACACACTATCTCCACCTTACGATCCTATTTGTTTGGTGGTCAAGGTAGAGCTATTAGAGTGACTGTCAGAATTATTTCCCCCGTACCCTTGCTAACCCAACAAAATTTCAAATTGTGCTTCTAAACTTGACAAGTACGATATTATAAAAATCTAAAAGGGTCAGAAATACCTTTAAAGTATTGAAATTGGTTTAAAAATATCTTCAGTTAATCTATTGGGCCAAAAATATCATTCAAGTATTGAAATTGATTCAAAAATACCCTCTATCTATCTTTTGACTCAAAAATACCCTTGCAGCTAGAGATGTTTTAAATCATAATTAAAAATTCAAAAAAGGGTCAGAAATACCCTTCAAGTATTAAAATTGATTAAAAAATATCCCTCCATCCACCTTTATAACTTAGAAATAGCCTTGCAACTAATGTTTTTTTAAAATCATAATTAAAATTTTTATTAAATGCATGACATTTTCTATTGGCCAAAACTAAATTAATTAAAATGCTAAGCCAATTCGGACTCAATTAATACTACCCTATCCATACCCTACAAAATTAATCATAATTTTGATCAGTGTGTGACATGAAGTGGTCTCGCATGGGAACTGCACTTTCCAGTGGTGGCAAGACAATTTGATGTATATAAACAAAAATAGTGACAACTATTAAGGAAAGAATGTAGTATTTTTTTTGATACAAACTAAATGTGTCACGTAAAATAAAATGGAGGAAGTAACAAGATAGTGTTGCCTAAAACGTGGCAAAATCAAGACATCTCAAATAGTTTTGCTAGCTAACACAGATAAATATACATCACAAAGAAATATCAAACTAGCATTATAATTAGCAGATAAAATTCTCCACAATATTATATTAGAATGACAGATTCTAAGCCAACAAAGTTCCTACATCCGATAACAAAAATTACTCATACTATCGGGTAGTTTTAGTTGGAAAAATTTTTGTACGGTTTTGGTTGGGTAGTTTGAGTTAGGTCCGGATTGGATTTAACATTTTAATTAATTTAGTTTCAACCAATCTTCCACATATTTAATAAATTTTTTAATTATGATTTTAAAAAAATGGTTAGCTGGAAGGATATTTTTGAGCCATAAAAGTGGATGGAGGGGTAATCAATTTCAATACCTTAAGGCCTTTCTGACTCTTTTTCTAATTTTTAATTAGGATTTACAAAAATCGTTAGTTGCAAGAGTATTTTTGAGTCACAAAGGTGGATAAAGTGGTATTTTTGAACCAATTTCAATACTTGAACGGTATTTCTGGCCCAATAGATTAACAGAGGGTATTTTTGAACTAATTTCAATACTTTAAGGATATTTGTGGCTCATTTCTGTATAAAAATTAAAAAGACAGGGATAGCACATACAGGGACGTCTCAATAAAATTAGTGGCCTAAAACCAAATTTTAATAGGAGATCTTACATATATAAACATACATACAAAAATACTACTGTAATAATTTAGAGTTGTCTTATTTGTTCTTTCATAGTAAGTTGTTTCAATGTAATATCTATAATCTATAATATATTAAAAGTATGAAGACCTTTAGAAAAGTGATTTGAACTTTTTACCCTTTATTAAAAGACTCTTCTTTAGACAAAACTGTTTTTCCACTATTTTTAATTTATTATTTAATTATTTTTTATTATATTAACTAGACTTCCTAAAATATATGAGACTCCTAAAATATATGGTAGGAGAATTAATTAATATTTTTTTTTACTAGACTTTCTAAAATATATGGGACTCCTAAATATATGTCAGGAGAATTAATTAATATTTTCTTTTCTATTGTTCAATTAGAAAAATACTCCTAAAATAAGACTCTATTAAGAAAATTCTTCTATAAATATTGAGATGTACATTAAACTAGAGAACAAATCGGCTTGCCTATTGGGAGAATATGATTGATGCTCATCTAACTTGATTCGATTGCATTTCTAGATAGTGGATGCTTGATTTTCTAACCCTCAACTTCTTCACTTTTTTTGTCAGCATAATAGAATTCAACATGTGTGTATATATATACCTTCTTTGTTTTCATTTAAAATCATTCTTTAGGGTTCACTCAGACAAGAATTGGTTGGATCAAAATTGAAGCATTGTGATCACTATTATATTTTTTTTTATAGTTTACAAGTCTTAATGAATGTTGGTTGACTTTGAAGAATTTCTTGTGTAAAGTTTAGATTTAATTGTATTGTTTTGATATCTTTATTATCTTATTGTTTTATTTTAATTTACAGATGTTAGATGAATATGGGTCGACTTTAATTTTTTTTAAGGTAAAGGTTAGGTTTAGTTGTATTATCGTAATATCTCTATTAGTTAGTTATTTTGTGATAGTTTACAGTTTGTAGATGAATCTCGATCGACTTTGAAAAATTTTTGTGTGTAAAATTTAAGTTTAATTGTATTGTTTTGATATCACTTTTATCGTATTATTTTATTGCAGTTTATAGGTGATAAATAAATGTTGGTTGGATTTGATAATTTTTTTATGTAAAGGTTGAGTTTAGTTGTATTATTTATATATCTCTATTATCGTATTATTTTATTATTATTTAGAGATGGTAAATGAGTGTTGGACGACTTTGAGAAATTTTTTGTGTGTAAAGATTAGATTTAATTGTATTATTTTGATGTCTATCATTGTATTATTTTGTTGCAATTTACAGCTAGTAGATGAATGTCAATCGACTTTTAAACATATATTTGGTAAAGCTTAGGTTCAATAAATAAATTCTCCATCTTTATATACTCAAAAGATATAAAATTTAATTATTATATTCATCATTATTATTTAAACAAATATTCTATTTAATGTAATGCTTGAACTCATTAAAGTGAGGTACACGCGCAAGGCGCGTATACCTAAACTAGTTTTTAAAAGACAACCTTTAACTTCACATATTAATTTTTAAAAGACACTTAACATTTAACTTCACATATTAATTTTTAAAAGACACTTAACCTTTAACTTCACATATTAATATGATTATTAATAAAAGTAAGGATTAATTCTTGTTAATAAGGTGTTAGCCATTTGTTTGCAATTCATTAACTTGGATGTTGTTGTTAAAACTTTATTTATTAATATAAAGTTTGAGTTTTTAGTTCAAAGTTCTAAAATATTTCTTGTAAAAATGAGATAGCTTTTTCTCCTTTTTTTTTTAATTATTATTATTATTATTATTATTATTATTATTATTATTATTATTATTATTATTATTTCTTAGATATTTTTTTTTAAAGATGTATTTCACAAACTTCATTATTATTTCAAGTGAAGTTGAAATTATCGAGTTCACTATTAAAAATTTTAAGGTCTCAAAATTTTTTAGGCCTAAAGCAAAGACTTTATTGGCTTTACCCTTGAGCCACCCCTGAACACATATGATAGAATTCAACATTAATCCTGATATTTTAAGAGCGAAAAGTTACTGTTGAGATAGAGTTAAATTGCATCCATCAATTTATCTTGGAAGAATGCGAGGTGACAAAAAGAATGAAGGATACAGAAAGCACATGGGGGAAACAATGTTGAAATTAATAGAGAAACACACCATAAATTCACGTAAACCAAGAACACCTATAAGTAATGAAATATGAGAGAGGAAAGGTGCATACCTTTGTCCGCCATTGCTTACACATAACCGAAGACAAACTTGGCTGAGTCTTCCTCTTATTTTCTTATGACGGTTGACAGCTTATGAGAATACATCTTATGTTAAAGCCAGGAGACCGGACCTAACCTTATATTTATAGGCTTAAAAGCCTTAACCTAGTGCACCCTCCATTATGGGCTCACAGGTTTACTACAAGCCTACACTATTGCCAGCCCACACCAATAACATGAAATAGATACAGGACCATATGGAATCCACATGAATACACAGCCTGTGTCTTGTCCACCAACTAATAACATTAGCCTGTTTTATTTAATGTAATAAAAACTTAATGTTAAGTTCACATAAAATAAATAATTCTAACATTCTACCACTTGGACAATGTTAACTTTTAAACAAAAATTTGGGAAAACTTATTTTTATGAAAATGGCTCTCGGGCTGAATAGACAGTGGCCATAAATATTTAGTGGTAGAACACCATCTCCAACATAGTTCAGTCAAGAAATACATCACTGTTGAACTGCAGCAGTAGTTGCATCAACCAACGATACAATACTAGTCCACAATTACTAATACTGAAGTTTTGTAGACATAAACCAAATGATGTGGTAGTGTAGCAAGAAATAGCCAACATGGACTCCAAATCGAGGCTATTTCATTGTTAGTCCTTCAACGATTTTTTATATCAATATGTATGCTTAAAATCAACATGCGTACCATAGAAAAATCGTCATCGAGATTTTTTGTTACAATATGTGTGAGCACTAAAACAACATGTGCTCCACAAGAAAATCTTGATTTTCAAGGTTCAACACGTGCAACATATTATATGGTGCAACAACCAGAAAATTCACAAGGTAGATTGATATACCATATATGTCTCTAAAAGAAAGATTCAATAAAACAACAATATGATCTTATCAATATAAGACATAGCCGACAGGTAAGATTAAAAACCTTAATATAATAAAATAATATTAAAGTGTGCACAATAATAATCAACAAGATAAATGACAACAAAATCTACCATAACATAAATTTCAATTCAAGAGATTATATCACCATAAGCCCAAAATAATAAGGTGAATAGTCTAATGACAAATAAATAACAATATTAAATACTCCCTCTAACCCAGCAAATCAAATGACTCAAGACCACCGATATTTTGAATATGTTGCATAAAAACTATGGGTTTTATCCCCTTGGTTAGTGGATCACCAAGCATCAAATCAGTAGGTATATGTTCAATCACAGTGTCCTCCCCTTTAACCATATCTCTCATAGCCAGATATTTTATTTCCATATGCATAGAAGCTGAAGAAGATTTATTATTATTTGAGTAAAACATAGCTGCCTTGTTGTCACAATAAATCTTCAAGGGCCTAGAGATGAAATCAACTACCAAAAGCCCTGAAATAAAATTCTTAAGACAAACGGCTTGTTTAGCTGCACCATAACAAGCTATGAATTCTTCTTGCATAGTGGAAGATGCTGTAAGAGTTTGCTTCACACTCTTCTAAGATATTGCACTCCCTGCAAACATAAAGATAAAGCAGAAGTGGAACTCAAATCATTAGGACACCTAACAAAATCTAAGTTTGTGTAACAAATTACTTCAAGTTCGTCAACCTTTTTGTACACTAACATATAATCTCATGTCTTCTTCAAGTACCTCATTATTTTCTTAGCAACAACCCAATGACTTTTTCCTGGATTAGTTTGATAACGTCCAAGAGCATTGACAATGAAAGTAATGTCAGGATGAGTACAAACTTGTGCATACATAAGACTTTCAACAACACTTGGATAAGGCACATCTTTCTAGAATCTTTCTCAAGATTATTTTTGGGACACAAGTCTAGGCTTAACTTAGCACCTTTTACCACAGGGACATCACTGGGCTTACAATTTTTCATTTGAAATCTTTTCAAAGTATGATCAATATAGGCCTTTTATGAAAGCCCAATAACTTATGAGATCTATCTTGTCAAATCTCAATGTCCAGAACAAATGATGCATTTCCTAGATCTTTCATATCAAACATTTTGCTCAATGAATATTTAGTTTCATGCAATAGTTCCAAATTATTACTAGCAAATAAAATATCATCAACATAAAGAGTGAGAATGATGAACTTACTCCCACTGATCTTGAGATAGATGCAATGATCAATCATGTTCTCCACAAACCCCATAGAAGTGATAATTTCCTTAAATTTCAAGTACCACTGTCGAGAAGCTTGCTTTAAGCCATAGATAAATTTCTTCAATTTACACACAAGATGCTCACTGTCTTTACCAATAAAACCTTGAGATTGTTCAATGTAAACCTCTTTATTAAGATCACCATTAAGAAAGGCTATCTTTACATCCATTTGATGTAGCTCAAGATCAAAATGGGATACCAATGCCATAATGATCCTAAAAGAATCCTTAGATGACACTGATGAATAAGTATCATTGTAATCAATCCCTTCCCGCTGTGTGAATCCTTTAGCAATTAATCTTGTCTTGAATCATTCAATGTTTCCATTTGAATCCTTCTTGGTCTTACAAATCCATTTACATCTAATAACCTTCTGGCCTTTAGGAACTTTGATAACTCCTACATATTATTTTTACTCATGGATTTCATCTTTTCAGACATGGGATCAAGCCACATCTTTGATTAAGCACATGATAAAACTTTAGAAAAGGTAATAGGATAAAAAATGTCACCTTCAGCTAGGTATACTAAATAATCATCCAATAGCAGTGATCGTCTTGGTCTATTTGATCTCTTTAAATTTTGAACCTCTTAATCAACAACAATAGGTGCCTGAACTACTTTATCAACAATAGGTACCTGAATTTCTGTAGGTATAAAGTCATCAGCTTGCACATGTATATGAGGTTCATCATGTATAGGTGCAGACATAAATGATTCTAAGGTAATAGTAAGAGGAATTATGACAACATCAATACTTTCAGTTGGCTCACGAGCAATATGCTGAGAACAATCCTTATCTGCAACATCAAATTTAAGAAGTTTTGCATTTTAAGATTCAACTATTCTTATTCCCTTTATAGGGCAGTAGAACCTGTATCCTTTAGAATGAGTTGGATAACTAATGAAAAAACAATGCGAGGTTCTAGGTTCAGTTTTATTTTCTAAAGGATTATATATCTTTACCTCCGTAGGATATCCCTAAACTCGAAAATGATTTAAACTGATTTTCTATTGGTCTACAACTCAAAAGGGGTTTTAGGGACTGACTTAGAAGGAACATGATTAAGAATATATATAGAGGTTTTAATAGCTTCACCCCAAAGAAACTCAGGTAAGTTAGATTTACTCATCATACTTCTCATCATATCTTTTAAAGTACGATTTTGCCTTTTGGCTACACCATTTTGGTCAGGACCGCTAGGCATGGTGTACTGGGCAACTATGCCACAATCTTGTAGATATTTGGCAAAGGGTCCCATCTGTTTCCCAGTCTCAGTGTATCTACGATAGTACTCACCCCCATGATTAGACCTCACTATCTTAATGACCTTTTTCAGTTGTTTCTTTACTTCAGTTTTAAAAACTTTGAACATTTCAAGGGAATCTGATTTTTATTTAATATGAAAAATATAATCATACCGAGAAAAGTCATTAATAAAGGTGATAAATAACTTGAACCACATATTGTAGTAGAATACAAACCAATTATGTTTGTGTGAATGAAAACTACGAGTAGCATTCTTTTTTTTGTTTTAGTCAACTATCCTCTAATACAATAAATACATATTCTTATGTCCCCAAAATCAAGAGAAGGTAAAATATTAGACTTAAACAATCTATCAACTCTATCTTTAGAGATATGACCTAAACGTCTATGCCACAACATGCCCGATTTTTCATTTAAAATTAATTGTTTAGACCCAACAATTTCAAAATTAAAAGAGTTGTATTCAAAATCAGAAGTCAAGAAAATTTTAAATAAACCATCAGATAAGATTCCATGACCAACAACTCGGGATTTCAAAAGCATATTAATTTTTTGATTAAGAAAATTAAAACCATAACCAAATCTGTCTAAAACTGGAATAAAAATCAAATTTCATCTTAAAGACGGTACATAAAGAGTGTTTTCAAGAAAAAGCTTATATCCAGTTTCTAAGTCTAAAACTACAGTTCCTATGAACTCTTCTTCAACTTGGATATCTGTGGCGACTCTAATTCTTGACTCCATTTTCTTTGGCTTTCTTTTGTTTTTGAACCCCTGCAAGGAAATGGCAACATGAGCAACTGCTCCACTATCAAACCACTAAGAATTAATAGGGACATCTACAAAGTGTGATACAAAATAAACAAGAGCTAGGTGATTACCTTCTTTTGACTCATTTTTTTATCCAAGAATGAAATTTGGTGCAATCCTTCTTCTTGTGACCAGGTTTCTAACAAAAGAAACAATTATTATTTTTCTTAAAAACTATATTTATTGGTCCCAGGATAACCAGTTTGATCTTTACCATACCTTTTGTTGTCCTGGCCCTTCTTAAAAGTATTATTATTAGATCTTTCAAACTTTCTATGTCCCTTGCTAGAGCTTGCTTTAATCATGAGAAGCCAACATGGCAACCTCACCCTTCTCCTTTTTAATTTTTTCCTCTTTAATAACACATTTAGAGATAAGATCATTGATTGACCAAGATTCATCCTGAGTATTATAGATAGTTTTCATTTGGCTAAACTCAGCATACAAAGAGTTAAGAACAGAGTGAATAATGTAAGTATCAAGAAGAGTAATTTCAAGAGTTTTCAATTTGAACTGAATGTGGACCATCTTAAGTATGTAATCTCTAACACCCCCAGTAAAGTCATACCCCATCTCTGCAAGTTTATTCATTAGATCTCCAGTCTTAGCCTTATTGGATACAAGATACCTTTCTTCCACTTAGGCAAGAAACTTTTTGGTATTGGTAGTTTTAGGTAGGCTACTTTTAAGATGCTCTGCAATTGACCTCCTAAAGAAAAGGATGCATAGCCTATTAGATCTCTCCCACTTAGCATAAAGTTCTTTTTTAACAGTTGTACTAGAATCAGTGAGAGCTGGAGGCTCATCCTCACGCAAGGCTTGATCTATGTCAGCCATGCCCAAAGTAAATTCAAGATCTTCTTTCCATCGCTTAAAGTTAGAGCCCAATAAAACCACAACTTCAGCATTTTTATTGTTCAAATAAATGGTAACTGTTCACAACACAACATGAATGAATTTATCAAAATAGCAGGGTATAAGAATAATAATCTTATCACAACGATTAGTCCAACAACAAGAAGTAGCCCTCCTTTGGGCAGGGCAAGAAAATATTTTCAATATTAGAAACCTATCCCCTTTGGACAGATAAATTTGCTAAAATCAAAATATTTTTACATAATGGGTATCATCACAATATTAATTAAAAACACACAATAAATCTTTTTTGAGCAGATCATTGTATGTTCTAACTTAAAGATATCCCACAAAATGGATTAAACAAGTTTCATAAAGCAAAGCAAAGAGGTCACTTTGGTGTACACTATTTACCTAATTTATAAAACAAATTTAATCTCAGGGATTCAACATGCCATTGCTTAATTTGCTCATGTGACACAACACGTAACCACATAATTAAAAATATTGTAAATAAAATTAACACTTTATCACAACGCAACGGAAAATTAAATTAAATTAGTGATAATATTAAAAAAATTTCAAAACTCAATCATGTTGAGGTTCTCAAAATATACATCATAGTATTCAGTCATAGGGTTCAAGATCTATGTGAAAAGCTCTTGATACCAAGTGTTGAAATTAATAGATAAACACACCACAAATTCACATAAACCAAGAGCACCTATAAGTAACAGAATATGAGGGAGAAAAGGTGCGTACCTTTGTCCTCCATTGCTTATAAGTAACCAAAGATAAACTTGGCTGAGTCTTCCTCTCCTTTGCTTATGACGAATGACAACTTATGGGAATACGTCTTATGTTAAAGCCAGGAGAGAGGACTTAGCCTTATATTTATAGGCTTAAAAGCCTTAACCTAGTGCACCCCCCATTATGAGCTCATAGGTCTACTACAAGCCTACACTGTTGCCAGCCCACATTAATAACGTGAAATAAATACAGGCCTATATGGAATCCGCATCAATACACGACCTATGTCTTGTCCAACAACTAATAACATCAACCCATTTTATTTTAATGTAATAAAAAGTTAATGTTAAGTCCACATAAAATAAATAATTCTAACAAACAAAACATCTTTATCACAAAAATGAAAGTTGTAAAAGAAAGAAAGTAGCCAAATAAGGAGAGTTAGAGAATGTCAAAATATAAGAAATAATAAACTGCATGTTGGGTGATTTATGTCTCACTCCAAGTATTTTTCTACATTGAATTCGTATGGTCATACGGTAGCTGATCCACATAAATTCGTGGGAGTGTAAAGAGGAAAGACGAGCCATAATTTTTGGTAATTTTAAAGTGCAAAAATGTAGAATAGAAATAACTCTCGGGGTCCAGAATCAAAAAAAGAATCCTTCGGGGCATTAAATAGCTTATATCCATAGAACATCTGGCGTGACATAGACAATGAATAAATAGGAGTTAATATCATTCCAATTGCTATTACAAAAGTAATTAGTAGTTTTGGAATTAAAAGATATTTTTGGCCAGTAATTATTCCAAAAAATACTATCAATTCAGCAACAAAATCACTCATACCTGGTAATGCAAGGGAAGCCATCGAAAAGCTACTAAACATCGTGAACATTTTTGGCATTGGAATAGCTATTCCGCCCATTTCGTCAAGATAAGCAAGGCGGATTCTCTCGTACTCAAAATCTATGAAGTGAAAGGTAAAAAAACAAATACTGTCTCATTTGTTCATCTACGTATCATTTCTGTAATACCCCAAACTTTTCTTAAGTCTAAATTATGTCTATATAAGATTAAGAAATGACTTTCAAAGTGAGTAGTGTTTAAATCAAATGGAGTTTTCCTAATTTTGAAGTTTTATCATGTGAAAAATTGAATTAGCTTTCCAATGATACCAATTTCGTCCAAATCCAATATCAGAGCGAGAAGTTATGGCCATTTTACTGAGAGCTATCAGAATCGACCAGGTGCGACGGGCAGGTTGACAGACAATCGAGATTGCGATGGACCGCCGCTCGAGTCATTGCAACCAAGGCAGTAAACCCATCCACCGGCCAAGTGCGATGGTCAGGCCGATAAACCGTTGCCCAAGCCGTCACTACTAAGGCAGTAAGCCCCTATTCTGGTCCAAGTGCGACGGTCGGACCAATGGACCAACAAGCCAATGATGGACCATCGCACGATCCATCATAGATCCCATTCAATATTTTAAAGCCATTTTTAAAAGGGATTTTTCATCTTTTTCCTCCCTTTTTAACACCTAGATATATCAAAACGATGCATAGAACTTCAGAATCATCCAAAGCATCAAGAACTAGGGTTTTCTCTCAAGATTAACCCTCAAGAGAAAATCCAAATCTTTCTCCAAAAACCTTAAGATTCTGCCATAGTTTCTACAAATTGAGTTAAGATTCCAGATGTCACGCCTCAAATCCTATTGGGGCAGACTGACACCCGTAATCGAGGAGGCCTGGGAGAACTAGCTCATAACCTTATACTTCCCATGCATACCTCTATGACAACCTAAAATTCGGCCAACATCATGTCGTATATAAAAGGAAATAATCACCTGTATAAGCTCGAGAACACATATATATGTATATACAATACTTGGCCATTGGAGCCATCACGTCTATTAACAAAACACCACCTTAACTGTACATTAGGTCTACAAAGCCTCTAGACAATACACAGAGTTTAACTAAGGTCAGGACATGCCCCGCCTTATAACTAACTTCTATACAATACCAAAAGTGATTGGATATGATACGGAAAAACCCAAAGCAAACTGAAGCTCACCAAAAGCAGCTGGATATCCTGGCTCCTACTTGTGCGATGTATGAGCTGAGGTACCTGTGCCTGCACCATGAAATACAGGTCCCCCATGAGGGATGTCAGTACGAAATATGTACTGAGTATGTAAAGCTGTAGATAATCACATATGATATAAGAGCTCAATAGAAATCAGAAACAAGTGAATAAATCGTAATAGGAGTGGACCACACTTATTAGAACTTGTGACAACCTATACATTGTATTTATTCAATCACTTTACCTTTGTTCTTATCATCTTTGTAATCATTACTGTACTGTACTGTGACCATTAGGCTGCCTCCAGTACATATCAATTGGGATCGACCTATGATAGGCTTATGCCCCTGGGATACCACCCATAAACACATAAATAGGGATCGACCCATGATAGGCTTATAACCCTGGGATACCACCCGATAAGAGAGAACTTCCATCACTTAGTTCAATTAATCTTTAAGGTTATTATCTCGGTCGCCACTACATTTTTGATACTTTGAAACAATGATACATCAATAAGAGACATATAAATAGACCATCAATGCAATAACAATGAAGTAAGAACTCATTGGAACATCAATGAAGTGTTTTGGAGTCATCAATGCCATAACAATGAAGTAGGAACTTATTGGTATATCAATGAAACATTTTGGAGTCATTAATAGCACATGGATCTTGTTTGAGTAACCGAATACCTTCTGACATTCATTAGTGCAATAAACATATAAGATTTGGAAGACAAGTAAGTTTTGTAATGTCTTGACATCTTGTAGGGTGGAAACAAGTTCATTGGTAACGTAGGACATCATACAAAACCATTATAGATCACATGTTATTGAATAACTTTGGAAACTTTCTTAATAGAACAATTGTTCACTTTCATGCGAAAGGTGTGGTATAGAGTATGCTTTAAATACCTAACTGTCAACCTTCAATACTAGTCCCAAAGGGACTTCCCATCTTTTTGGATTACTTATCTACAATGAACATATATAGCAATCTAGTATTAGCAACCAAACATCACAATTCAATTATTTGAATTCACCAAACCAGTGGTTAAGTAGTAAGCCTTAATTACATCATAAAAGGTGTCACTTTAACCCTCTTATACTCCAATTACATTCACATGCCATGCATATTCATACAATATCCTCCAATATCAAGTTTGGATTCATTTATCGTTCCAACTAATCCATTAAACCAAATTGAGCCATAGACATAAACAATCATCAATTCAATAGTCTATTACCATATCCACCTTCCATAACTCAATTACCATATCCACCTTCCACAATTCAATACAACCAAACCATGCAAAATAGTCCATAACCCTATTTCCATCACCTTTTAATAACAACCAACACATATAATCCTCTATCACACACATACATATGGAAAAGAATAAAGGCAAACAATATTCATACCTTAGAATTCACCTCTTGATTATGCAATCCTTTTTGCACAAATAATAGGTGCCGTTCAAAGCTCTCGAGATGACAAACGCAGTTATCGAATTACTTTGGAATTTCTACGATTGAATCAAAAGTAATTTAAAGGTCAAATTTGGCCAGGGTTTGTTCTTTCTCAATGATTTATGATGAAAATGAGTTTTTGAACTCATATACATGTATATATACACATATTCCCGTCTGTAATATAATAGGAAATGACCAAAATGCCTTTAAAATTTAAATAATGTCAAATCTGTCCTTTGGTGGACTGTTTTGATAAGCTAAGGTAGATCGACCATAACTCTTTGGTCTGATATCAGATTTGGGTAAAATTTATATCGTTAGAAGGATAATTCAAAGAGCTTTCATTTCATATAAAGTAGGCCACCCAGTTCATCCTGTACAAGGAGTTATGGTCATTTGAATTTGACCCTAAAAATCTATTTTGATAGGCTGAAGTAAAACGAGTATAACTCCTTACTCAGATGTTAGATTTGGATGAAACCAATTACATTGGAAAGAAGACTCAAAGATATTTCTTTTCATGGATCCCAGCTATCCCAATAATTTGGCTGGCCTCAATAATTTGTGTGCAGGAAATTTTCCTGCACATTTACTATTCCCAAATATCCCGGCCACCGTTTTATAGCTTTGAACATGCTCGATTATATCCGAAACCTATTCGTTTTTGGAAATCTTTATATCGTTGGAAATCTTATTCAATAAACTTCGCATGGAACCATCGACGGGCGAATTCCGATATAAATAAAATAAAAAAATTAATTCCATATAAATAAGACCAATACACGTACTTGAATATGGGGTGTTACATCCTTCCCCCCTTTAGGACATTTGTCCTCGAATGTTAGCATAGTTATTTAACCAAAACAAGTTTAATTCTATCATTAATATTCACATCATCACATAAATACTATGCATATATATATAAAAAACTTACTTGTTAATGTTCTAACTCCGTTTCTTGAACTTCCACTTCATCTTTGAACAAATGAGGGTACTTAGATTTCATTGCTTCCTCATCTTCCCATGTAATCTCTTCCCTTTGACGATTTCTCCAACGTACTTTCACAGATGCCATCTCTTTATTTCTCATCTTCTTAACTTGGCGATCTAGAATAGCAATAGACAATTCCTCATAGGTAAGATCTTCCACAACTTGCACATCCTCAGTAGAAGTGATATGTGATGGATCTCCGATGCACTTTCGAAGCATTGACATATGAAATACTGGATGTATTGATGAGATCTCTTGGGGTAGCTCTAATTCATATGCAACTTGTCCAAACCTTCGAGTGATCTTATACGGGCCTATATAACGTGGACTCAACTTCCCTTCCTTGCTAAATCTCATCACCCCTTTCATTGGTGATACCTTCAAAAATACCCAATCACCTATAGAAAACTCTAGCCCTCTCCTTCTACTATCCGCATATGACTTGTGTCGACTTAGGGCTATTTTCAGTCATTGCTGAATTACTTTAACCTTCTCTATGGCTTGATAAACAAGATCCGGTCCGAACAAAAGAGTTTCACCCACTTCGAACCATCCTATTGGTGATCTACACTTTCTTCCATATAAAGCTTCATATGGTACCATTTTGATACTTGAATGATAGCTATTATTGTAGGCAAACTCAATAAGAGGTAAATGATCATCCTAGTTGCCTTTAAAATCTATTACACAAGCTTGTAGCATATCTTCAAGTGTTTGGATGGTACGTTCTGCTTGTCCATCTGTTTGAGGGTGAAAAGCTGTACTCAACTTCACTTATGTTCCCAAACACCTCTGAAAAGACTTCCAAAAGTTTTTGGTAAATTGGGTTCCCCGACTTGATATAATAGAAATTAGCACTCCATATAATCGGACTATCTTTTTAATGTACAACTTTGCATACTCTTCAACTGTGTAAGTGGTCCTAACTGGTAGGAAATGTGCGGATTTGGTAAGCCTATCAACAATCACCCATATAGAATCAAACTTCCGGGATGTACGAGGGAAACTAATAACGAAATCCATGTTGATCATGTCCCACTTCCAGCTTGGAAGATCAATGCATTGCATATAACCTCTGGGCTTTTGGTGCTCAACTTTAACTCTTTGACAATTTGGACATTCAGCTACAAATTCTGCAATGCTCTTCTTCATGTCATTCCACCAATACATATATTTCAAATCTTGATACATTTTGGTTGATCATGGACGAATGGAATACCTTGAACAATGTGCCTCTATCATAATCTTCTTTCTTAGCTCGTCTATATCTAGCACACACAATCGGTTTTGGCACTGAAGTACTCCTTCTCGCGTGAGCTCAAATGCCTTGGTCGCACCACTCTGAGCATTCACCTTAAGCTGTAATAAAATAGGATCTGCATATCGCTTCTCTTTCACTTCAGCTACTACTGAAGATTCCACAGCATTTGTACGATAAGCTCTTTATCCGGAGTTTCAGGAAGGCGAACTCCCAAACTAGCTAACTGGTGAAGATCTTTAATCATCCCTTGCCTTTCTATAGGCTCCATCATAGCCTTATGACTTAACGCATCAGCTACCACATTTGCTTTCCCTGGATGGTACAAGATATCAATATCTAGTCCTTCAATAGTTCAAGCCATCTCCGCTGCCTTAATTTAGATCCTTCTGATTAAAAATATATTGTAGGCTCTTATGGTCAGTATATATATCAACATGAACCCCATATAAGTTGTGGTGCTATATCTTTAAAGTAAAAGTATCTGCTGCCAGCTCAAGATCATGTGTAGGATAATTTTTCTCATGTGGCCGCAATTGTCTAGAAGCATATGCTATTACCTTACCATGCTGCATCAATACATATCCTAAACCAATTCTGGAAGCATCGTAATATTCTGTATACCCTTCGGTGCCTTCTGGAAGTACCAACATGGGTGTATAAATCAACTTGTTCTTTAAATCTTGAAAACTCTTCTCACAGGCATCATTCCATTGGAATTTGGATGCTTTATGGGTTAGCTTGGTTAAGGGTGCTGAAATGGAAGAAAAGCCTTCAACAAACCTTCTATGATAATCGGCCAACCCAAGAAAACTATGAATCTCTGTAGGCGTTGTGGGCCTTGGACAACTCTTCACAGCTTTTACTTTTGAGCATCAACCTTTATCCCTTCACTAGATACAATATGATCCAAAATTCCACCTACTTTAACCAAAACTCACATTTAGAGAACTTTGCATAAAGCTTACAATCACAAAGAGTCTGCAATGCCTGTTGTAAGTGATTGGTATGATCCTCTTCTGATCTAGAATAAACTAGAATATCATCTATAAAAACTATCATAAATACATCCAGGAATGGCTTAAACACCCTATTCATCAAATCCATAAAAGCTGTGGGTGCATTTGTTAGCCCAAATAACATAACTAGAAACTCATAATGACCATACCGTGTTTGGAAAGCTGTCTTGGGTATATCCTTCTCTTTCACCCTCACTTGGTGGTAACCTGACCTCAAATCAATCTTAGAAAAGCACTTGGCACCCTGTAACTGATCAAATAAATCATCAATTCTTGGGAGAGGATATTTATTCTTAATAGTCACCTTATTTAATTGCCGATAATCAATACACATCCTCAGCGAGCCATCCTTTTTGCACACAAAAAACACTGGTGCTCCCCAGGGGGACATACTAGGCCTTATGAATCCCTTCTCTAGCAAATCTTTCAATTGGTCTTTCAATTCTTGTAATTCTGCTGGGGCCATTCTATACGAAGGAATGGAGATTGGTTGGGTGCCTGGTATTACATCAATACCAAACTCCACTTCTGGTTCAGGAGGCGAACCTGGAAGATCTTCAGAAAATACATCAGAAAATTCATTTACCATCGAAACAGCGTGAAGAGTTGATGGCTATGCTTCTGTATCCCTTACTCTAACTAAATGATATAGGTATCCCTTGGAAATCATTCTTCTTGCCTTAAAATAAGAAATAAATCTACCTCTTGGCGCGCCAATTTCACCTTTCCATTTAAGGACTGATTCATTTAGAAAATAGAAATATACCGTTTTTATGCAACAATCAATAGTGGCATAACAAGACACCAACCAGTCCATACCCATTATAACATCAAAATCTACCATTTCTAACTCCACGAGATCAACCATCATATCACGACCACAAACAGTTACTATGCAGTTTTGGTAAACCCTTCTAGCTACAATAGATTCCCCAACCGGTGTGGAAACTTCAAATGGCTTAACTAACAGTTCGGGTATTCTTTCAAACTTTTCAGCAACTAACGGAGTAATATAAGATAATGTAGAATCAGGATCAATTAAGGTATATACATCGAATGAAAAGATACACAACGTACCCGTAACCACATCTGGGGAAGCCTCTAAATTTTGTCGATCCGCTAGAGCATACATTTGATTTTGAGCCCTGCTAGAACTTGTAGCTCCTCTATTACCTCTAACACGACCCATTGGTTGTGCACCCCTTCCTGAATAAGGCATCGATGATAATGATGCAACAAATAACCCCGTAGGTCGTACCATACCCCCTCTGCCCTTTCATGGGCATTCTATCATTATATGCCCCAACATACCGCACCAAAAGCAAACATTGGTCCCCAGCCGACATGCGCCCAAATGATACCTTCTATATTTATTGTATGGCTCTCGAGGAGGTCTCAATTGGCTCATATTCCCTTTCCCTTGGTACCTCACTATCCGCAAACTCTGACTCTCACTTTTGTGCCCAAATTGATTTCCTCTGGACCCTTGGAACTGTGGTGGGGCACTAGCTGCAGAATAAAAAGATAATAGCCTAGGTGGTCTAGCAGAAAACTATGGTATGAACCCTCCTTGGGATATCATAAACTGCCCTGTAGATCTGGCTATCTTGGAATATCTTCTTTCTAATTCCTGTGTTCGTTTTCTCTGCCTTTGATCTTCCATTTTCTATGAAAAATCTTGGATCCTCAGTATGTCCATATCTTTGTTTAAAGCGGCAATAGTATAATCTCTAACCAGATATGGATCCAGTCGATCCACATATTGATGAACTCTGTCATCCATAGTAGCTACAATATTAGGAGCATATCTCAACAAGGAATTAAATCAGAGACTGTACTTTCTTACGCTTATATTCCCCTGACAAAGATTTAAAAACTAATCTGCACGGGCCTGACGAATCTCGAATGGAAGATAATGATCAAGAAATTGCTCTTTGAAATCTTTCTAAGTAGCTAGGGGTGAATCAATACCCCTAGATCGTTTTCAGTCCTCGTACTAATATATAGCCTCTCCTTTGAATCTATATGCCGCTAACTCTACTATCTCTCTACCTATTATATGCATAACATCTAAGGCCCTTTGAATTTCATCAATAAAGTCCTGTGGATCCTCGTTAAGATCTGATCTAGTAAAAGTGGGAGGATCCATCTTAAGAAAATCCCGTATTCGAAGGCTAGCCACCCTATTTGTACCACTAGGACCCGTGGTAGGAATGACTTGCCCTTGAGCTTACCCAATAACTATACGAGTCAAAAGTTGCACTGCATTTCTAAGATCTTGATCAGCAACATTAAGAGGTGGCTCTGGGGATATAGTTCTCCTCCTCCTTATTTCTTCCGGAGTGGAAGAAGTTTCTGATGCATGCTCAGCTGGAGCCTCACTTTGATTAGCTGGTATAGTGAGTGACTTACTAGTCCCCTCTCCGGCAGCCACATCTACTTGCTTATTGATATTCTTGCTTCTGATAACCGGCATCATTACTATAATAAGAGAAACAAACGGATTCAGTGGTCAACTATGACTTCTTATACAATATAGGCTCTATCGCATGATCTAAGACATGAAAGAAAAGAAACAATTCTTAAATGTCTATAGCCTCCTATTTATAGATGCGGTGTATGACACACTGATAAACAAGACTCTACGTAGACACGACTTTGTAGACTCACTAGGATGAACTGCTCTGATACCACTTTTGTCATGCCTCAAATCCTATTAGGGCGGACTGGCACCCGTAACCGAGGAGGCCCAGAAGAACCAACTCATAACCTTATACTTCCCATGCATACCTCTATGATAACTCAAAATTTGGACAACATCATGTCGCATATAAAAGAAAATAATCACCTGTATAAGGTTGAGCACATATATATATGTATATACAATACTCGGCCGTTGGAGCCATCACGTCTATTAACAAAGCACCACCTTGACTGTACATTAGGTCTACAAAACCTCTAGACAATACACAGAGTTTAACTAAGGTCGGGACATACCCCGCCATATAACTAACTTCTATACAATACCAAAAGTGACTGCATATGACACGAAAAGCCCCAAAGCGAACTGGAGCTCACCAAAAGCAGCTGGATATCCTGGCTTTTACTTGTGCGGTGTATGAGCAGAGGTACCTGTGCCTGCAGCATGAAATGCAGGTCCTCCATGGGGGACGTTAGTAAGAAATATATACTGATTACGTAAAGCTGTAGATAATCACATATGATATAGGAGTTTAATAGAAATCAAAAACAGGTGAATAAATCATAATAGGAATGGACCACACTTATTAGAATTTGTGACAACCTCTACGTTGTATTTATTCAATCACTTTACCTTCGTTCTTATCATCTTTGTAATCATTACTGTACTGTACTGTGACCATTAGACTTCCTCCAGTACATATCAATTGGGATCGACCCATGATAGGCTTATGCCCCTAGGATACCACCCATAAACACATAAATAGGGATCAACCCATGATAGGCTTATGCCCCTAGAATACCACCCGATAAGAGAGAACTTTCATCACTTAGTTCAATTAATCTTTGAGATTGTTATTTCAGTCGCCACCGCATTTTTGATACTTTGAAACAATGATATATCAATAAGAGACATATAAATAGACCATCAATGCAATAACAATGAAGTAAGAACTCATTGGCATATCAATGAAGTGTTTTGGAGTCATCAATGCCATAACAATGAAGTAGGAACTTATTGGTATATCAATGAAACATTTTGGAGTCATTAATAGCACATGGATCTTGTTTGAGTAACCGGATACCTTCTGACATTCATTAGTGCAATAAACATGTACAATTTGGAAGACAAGTAAGTATTGGAATATCTTGACATCTTGTAGGGTGGAAACAAGTTCATTGGTAACGTAGGACATCATATAAAACCATTATGGATCATTGTTATTGAATAACTTTGGAAACTTTCTTAATAGAACAATTGTTCACTTTCATGCCAAAGATATGGTATAGAGTATGCTTTACATACCTGACTGTCAACCTTTAATACTAGTCCCAAATGGACTTCTCGTCTTTTCGGATTGCTTATCTACAATGAACATATATAGCAATCTAGTATTAGCAACCAAACGTCATAATTCAATTATTTGAATTCACCAAACTAGTGGTTAAGTAGTAAGCCTTAATTACACCATAAAGGGTGCCACTTTAACCCTCTTATACTCCAATTATATTCATATTCCATGCATATTCATACAACATCCTCCAATATCAAGTTGGGATTCATTTATCCTTCCAACCAATCCATTAAACCAAATTGAGCCATAGATATAAATAATCATCAATTCAATAGTATATAACCATATCCACCTTCCATAACTCAATTACCATATCCACCTTCCACAATTCAATACAACCAAACCATGCAAAATAGTCCATAACCCTATTTCCATCACCTTTCAATAACAACCAATACATATAATCCTCTATCACACATATCCATATAGAAAAGAACAAAGACAAACAATATTCATACCTTAGAATTCACCTCTTGATTATGCAATTCTGTTTACACAAATAATAGGTGCCGTTCAAAGATCTCGAGATGACAAACGCAGTTATCGAATTACTTTGGATTTTCTATGGTTGAATCAAAAGTAATTTAAAGGTCAATTTTGGCTAGGGTTTGTTCTTTCTCAATGATTGATGATGAAAATGAGTTTTTGAACTCATATACATGTATATATACATATATTCCCATCCATAATATAATAAAAAATGACCAAAATGACTTTAAAATTTAAATAATGTCAAATCTGTCCTTTGGTGGACTGTTTTGATAAGCTAAAGTAGATCAACCATAACTCTTTGCTCCGATATCGAATTAGGGTGAAATCAGTATCGTTGGAAGGATAATTCAAAGCGCTTTCATTTTATATAAAGTAGGACACCCGGTTCATCCTGTACAAGGAGTTATGGTCATTTGAAGTTGACCCTAAAAATTCGTCTGGCCTCAGACGTTGGATTTGGATGAAACCAATAGCATTGGAAAGAATACTTAAAGATCTTTCTTTTCATAGGTCTAAACTCTCCCAGTTCATTATATTAAGGGAGTTATGATCGTTAGAAGTTGATCCAAAACTTCAGCTGGCCTCAGTAGTTTGTGTGCAGGAAATTTTCCTGCACATTTACTATTCCCAAATATGCCGACCACTGTTTTATAGTTTCGAGCGTGCTCGATTATATCCGAAACCTATCAATTTTTGGAAATCTTTATATCGTTGGAAAGCTTATTCAATAACCTTCGCATGGATCCATCGACTGGCAAATTTTGGTATAAATAAAATAAAAAAATTAATTTCATATAAATAAGACCAATACACGTACTTGAATACGGGGTGTTACATCAGATTCCCAAATCAAAATCTTCTAAGACCCTCAATCAAGAGTATGAAAAAGGGTCTCAAGAAAGCTTGTCATAATCTAAGGTATGTGGGGTTTGAACAAGGAATCTTCTTTCGTCCTTGTGCCCATAAATTATTTTAATTACAAAGATATATGGTTTTATAGGTTTCTTATGAAATTGAAGTATGGGTTTATACCCTATGTTATTATTTCTTGAGATTATGATGGTCTCAATGTTTTAAAAATTGAATCACATGAGTATATTAAGATTATAATGCATATTGCTGAAAATTTCTAAATTTCTATATGATTTATCAATCTTTATGATATTGGGTATGAATTTTGATACGTCTTAACGTGAGATTACTATATGGGTCATTAAGCCCTACTTGAGATTGGAATTTTAAGATTTTTTATACTATAAGCACCTATAATTTGAGTATTTGAGATTATTGAGAAAGTTTTAACCTTGACGATCATAGTAGCTTTGAAATCCACTTTTATAAATGAAATTACAGATTTTATAGTTGGGTTCTTTATGAATCATGAGATTATTTTAAAATGGACTTCCATGAGATGAGAGTAGCTAACTAAAGAGAGTTGTATTTAGCATCGAGTCGGGTAAGTTAACTAAATAGAGTAGTATTTAGCACTGAGTTGGGTAAGTTACTATAGTTTCATACCCCAGAACTACATGCCACCATAGGATTGAGATTTTTGGGCCCGAGGTTGAGATAGTGATCACTAAGTTGAGGTTATACTCCCTGGAAAGAGTATGAAGCCTCTCCCCAATGTGAGGTTTCTTCTTTAGAAGGACAAGACTTTGGACTCCATGTAGCTCGCATGGTGTATGTCAGTTAGGAGAACCTCCCTAATAGCAAGATTTTTCAAAGTAGTTTCTTAAAGTAAAAATTTCCCAAGAAGAAAGTGGTTTCCCCTATTAGTAAGAGTAAGTAATCAGTTTCTAAAGTAAATTATGTTCCTTGAGATGAGATATATACTATGTGTTCCATTATTTATAATTTATGAGATATGCATTTTGAGATTATTCTAGCTATGTGAGTCAGTTATATTAGCATGCATGATTTCTGTAAAGATTGATGATATTATTATTTTAAGTATCACATACACCCCCATATACTCAGTACATCCTCAAAGTACTGATCCACTTATATGTCTGTGTGCTATAATATCTCATAATGTAGGTTCAGGTGCTCAGTCTCAGCAGCGTCAGTGATCTCCGAGTACTTTGATCTACACCTCCATAGTTGGTGAGTCCTTATGGTTTGAGGACCTGTTTTCCAGATTTCAGTCTTCATAGTAGTTGGGTTATTTCTTTTCAGTTGAGTATAAGTCAGTTAGGGATCTGTCCCAATGACTCTCTAGTTCTTGAGTAGTAGAGGCTTTGTCAGACTAGACTATTAGTGGTGTTTTAGAGTTTTCAGCATTCTGCTATTCAGACAGTATTCTTTTGTTATTTTAGTTGAGATATGTTATGATAGTGCAATTGTTTTGCTTTATCTATCTTAAAGTAAGTATTAGAAGTAGTAACAGGCTCAAAGGGTTAGCTTAGGGCTACTCATAGCCTGAAGCACCGTGTGACGTCTCGGGATGATATTTTGGGGTGTTAGAAACTTAGTATCAGAGCCTAAGGTTTAAGTATTCCTAGGGAGTTCTACAAGCCGCATTACATAAAGTCTTGATCATCGTTGTGTAGCGCACCATTCAATGAGCAAGAGACTACAAGACATTTAGGAAAAAAAAAGGGGTCACCTCTTTCTTTCATAATCTATCGTGATTACAGTTTTCTCTCCCTGCTATTAATTCTTACTCTTTTATAAAAGAAAATACCTCCCGAAAGATCTAATGCCTC
The DNA here is from genome assembly GCF_002878395.1 of Capsicum annuum. Lineage (NCBI taxonomy): Eukaryota > Viridiplantae > Streptophyta > Magnoliopsida > Solanales > Solanaceae > Capsicum > Capsicum annuum. Next base: position 206,151,538 of record NC_061121.1, read on the forward strand.
CCCGAAGAGATAATGCCCATTTGAATGATAACTAGTAACCTCAGTCTGTTGATCCCCTAAATAAGAATGTGTCTCACGCTGAGTTTTAGGCAGCTTTTCTGGCGTTAGCCCAGGCAGTAAAGACTAATGCTTAGACCATCGTTCTATATCAGCAAAGAGGTGATTTAGCTACATCCAGGATTCAAGATTTTATGAGAATGAATCTACTAGATTTCTATGGATCGAAGGTAAGAGAAGAACCATAGTTATATCTTGATAAGGTAAAGAAGATCACCCAGGTTATGGATGTGACTTAAGAGGAGAGTGTGGAACTGGCCTCTTATCATTTGAAAGATATTGCTTATGACTGAGTTGTGGCGTGGAGGAAGAGTAGGGGGGAGGGTGCTGCTTCTATGATTTGATAGGTATTCCAGGATGCATTCTTGGATAAGTTGTTCCAACTTGATATAAGGGAAGCGAAGATAGAGGATTTCGTAAACCTGAGGCAATGATCTATGATTGTTAAAGAGTACTGCCTCAAGTTCAACTAGTTAGCAAAGTATGCTCCTGACTTGGTAGCTGACACCCGATCTAGTATGAGTAAGTTAGTGGCTGGTGTGTCTGGTTTGGTGCTAAAAGAGTGTAGGAATGCTATACTCAATAGAGATATAGATTTGTCCAGGCTGATGATACACGCTGAACAGATTGAGGCAGATAAGATAAGGGAAAGAGATAGAGTAAGGGAGAATAAGAGGGCTAGATCGGAGCAGTTTGAGCATGGCCAGACTAGATCCTATAGAGGGAACCAACCCCAGTTTTAGGATCGTTTATCTATGACAGCGCCTTCATTAGCTAGTGCTCCCACACCCAAAAATAGGCAAGAGCAGGGGAATAGGCCTTCTATGTCCAAGTCCCAGAACAGTATAAGTAATAAACCTCGTTATCCTCCATTTACTAAGTGTGGTAAGGACCATCCCGGTGAGTGCTTAAATGATCAGAGGGGTTGTTTTGGTTGTGACATGATAGGCCATAGACTTAGAGTTAAGTTCCTATGGTCAGATTCTTGCGAGAAGAGTTTTTAAGAGTGAAGACTCGACTTACTTCAGCCTCTGTATTGATATTGCCTGATAGTACAAATGGTTTTATGGTGTATTGTGATGCCTCTAGAGTTGGTTTGGGTTGTGTGTTAATGTAGAGAGGTAAGGTTATAGCCTATGCCTCTAGATAGTTGAAGCTATATGAAAAGAATTACCCAACCCATGATCTTGAATTAGCTGTTGTGCTTTTTGCTTTGAAAATCTGGAGACACTATCTGTATGGTGTTCATGTTGATATGCTAAAGGACCACAAATGCTTCCAATATGTGTTTTCTCAGAGAGAGTTGAATTATTGTTAGAGAAGATGGTTAGAGTTGCTAAAAGATTATGATATAAGTATGTTGTATCATCCGAGAAAGACCAACGTAGTGGCAGATACCCTTAGTAGATTTTCTATGGGCAGTGTTGCTTATGTGGAGAAAGATAAGAAGGAGTTAGCTTGAGAAGTTCATCATTCAGCTAGACTGGGTGTTAGGTTTCTTGATTCAGCTGAGGGAAATGTTTGGGTTCAGAGTAGTTCTGAATCCTCTTTAGTTTCAAAAGTGAAGAAGAAGAAAGACATGGATGCTAGTTTAGTCAAACTGAAGAAGTCAGTTAAGGACCAAAAGATAGAGGTTTTCTCCTAAGAGGGAGATAGTGTGTTGAGATATCAGAATAGATTATGTGTTCCATGTGTTGGTTATTTGAGGCAGAGAATTATGGCTAAGGCACATGGTGCGTGGTATTCTATTCATCCCGGTACCACTAAGATGTACCATGACTTGTGGGAATTCTATTGGTGGAGTGGCATGAAGAAGGATATTGCATAGTTTATGGCAAAGTGTGTAACTTACCAAAAGGTTAAGGTAGATCACCAAAGACCTGGTGGTAAGCTGCAAGAGTTTGGTATCCCCACTTGGAAGTGGGAAGAGGTGAACATGGATTTCGTGACTGGTCTACCCCTTTCGCGTCGTCATCATATTTTGATTTAGGTTGTTGTAGACAGGTTAACTAAGTCAGTGCATTTCTTTCTTGTGCATATATCTTATACAACTGAGAATTATGCTAGGTTGTATATCCGGGAGTTAGTCAGATTGCATGAAGTTCCCTTGTCTATCATCTCAGATAGAGGTACTCAGTTTACTTCCCAGTTTTGTAGAGCTTTTCAGAAGGGTCTTGGTACCCAAGTGCTTCTTATTTCTGCCTTTCACCCACAGACAGATGGTCAGGATGAAAGGACCATCCAGGCTCTAAAAGATATGTTGAGGGCATATGCTCTTGATTTCAAGGGTAGTTGGGATGAGCATTTGCCACTGATTGAGTTTACGTATAACAATAGTTATTACTCTAGCATTCAGATGACACTATTTGAGTCTTTGTATGTTAGAAGATGTAGAACACCCATAGGTTGGTTTGAAGAAGGTGAGGCTACTGTGATTGGGCCTGATGCACTGTTTGAGGCTATGGAGAAAGTTAAGTTGATTAAAGAAAGGTTGAAGACAACCCAGAGTCCTCAAAAGTCAAATGCCGATATGAGGAGAAGATATTTTGAGTTTGAGGTGGGTAACTTAGTATATCTAAAGATTTTACCCATGAAAGGGGTGAAAAGGTTCGGCAAAAAGAGAAAGCTTAGTCCATGTTATGTTGGCCCTTATAGAGTTCTGAGTCGTGTAAGGAGAGTAGCTTATGAAGTTGAGTTGACCGCAGATCTATCAGCTGTTCATCTTGTCTTTTACGTCTCCATGCTTAAGAAGAGCATTGGTGATTCCATTGTTGTAGATCCTTTGGAGAGCGTAGATATTCAAACCAGTCTTTCTTATGAGGAAATTCCAATCGAGATTATAGACCATCAGATCCATAGACTAAGGAACAAAGAGGTTCCTTTGGTCAAAATTCTCTGGCAGAACTAGTCCGTGGAGCTTGCTACTTGGGAAGCCGAAGTAGATATGCGAGCCAAGTACCCTCATCTCTTCCCTGCAGACTCAGATTTAGCCGAAGGTATTACTCTTCTTTAATTCAAGTTCCTTTCTAATCCTGTGTATTTAGCTATATAGTTGTCTTCTCCATTAGTTCATACATTCTCAGAAGTACTCAAGTTTAGAATGAGGTAGAGTTAGTTCAAAAATTCATTTAGCTATGCATTCTCAGTATTCTATCTATTCTTAGCTTAGCTAGTGACATTCGAGGATGAATGTTCCCAAAGGGGGAGATATTATAATACCCCGAACTTTCCTTAAGTCTAAATTGTATCTTTATAAGATTAAGGAATGACTTCCAAATTGAGTAGTGTCTAAATCAGATGGATTTTTCCTAATTTTGACTTTTTATCATGTGATAAATTGAATTAGCTTTCCAATGATACCAATTTTATCCAATTCCGATATCAGAGTGAGAAGTTATGTCCGTTTTACTGAGAGCTGTCAGAACCGCCCAGGTGCGATGGGCAAGTTGACGGACTATCGATCTTGCGGCGGACCATCACTCGAGTCATTGCAACCAAGGTAGTAAACCTATCCACTGGCCAAGTGCGATGTTCAGGCCGATGGACCGTCGAGCTTGCGACAGACCGTCGCTACTAAGATAGTGAGCCCCTATTCTGGTCCAAGTGCGACGGTTAGACTGACGAACCATCGAGCTAGCGACGGACCATCGTACGGGCCATTGTAGATCCCATTCAGCATGTTAAAGCCATTTTTAAAAGGGCTTTTTGATCTTTTTCCACCCTTTTTAACACATAGATATATCAAAACAAAGCATAGAACTTTAGAATCATCCAAAGAATCAAGAACTAGGGTTTTCTCTCAAGATTAACCCTCAAGAGGAAATCCAAATCTTTCTCTAAGAAACTTAAGATTCCACCATAGTTTCCACAAATTGAGTTAAGATTCTAGGTTCCCAAGTCAAAAACTTCAAGGACCCTCAATCAAGTATATGAAAATGAGTCTCAAGCAAGATTGTTCATCTACAAGTCATAATCTAAGGTATGTAGGGTTTGAACAAGGACACTCCTTTCGTCCTTGTTCCAAGAAGTTATTTTAATTACAAAGATATATGGTTTTACAAGTTTCTTATGAAATTGAAGTATGGGTATATACCCTATGTTATTATTTCTTGAGATTACGATGGTTTCAATATTTTAGAAATTGACGTACATGAGAATGTTGAGATTATAATGCATATTGTTGAAAATTTCCAGCTTTTTATATGATTTATGAATATTTATGATATCGAATATGAATTTTGATACGTCTTAACGTGAGATTGATTTATGGGTCATTAAGCCCTACATGAGATTAAAATTTTAACATTTTTTTGTGCTATTAGCACCCATGATTTGAGTATTTTGAGATTATTGAGAAAATTTTGACTTTGACGATCATAGTAGCTTTGAAATCCACTTTTCTAAATGAGATTACAGATTTTATAGTTGGGTTCTTTATGAATAATGAGATTATTTTAAAGTGGATTTCATGAGATGAGCGTAGCTAACTGAAGGGAGTAGTATTTAGCACTGATTCGGGTAAATTACTATAATTTCATACCCCAGAACTACGTGCCACCGTAGGATTGAGATTTTTGGGCAGGCCGAGGTAGTGATCACTAAGTTGAGGTTATACTCCCTGGCAAGAGTATGACGCCTCTCCTCAACGTGAGGTTTCTTCCTTAGGAGGACAAGACATTGGATTCCATGTAGCTTGCATGGTGTATGTCTGTTAGGAGAACCTCCTTAATAACAAATTTTTTAGAGTAGTTTCTTAAAGTAAAATTTTTTCAAGAAGAAAGTGGTTTCCCCTATTAGTAAGAGTAAGTAATCAGTTTCTAAAGTAAAGTATGTTCCTTGAGATAAGATTTATTCTACGTGTTCCATTATTGATAATTTACGAGATATGCATTTTGAGATTATTCAAGCTATGTGAGTCAGTTATATTAGCATGCATAATTTTTGTAAAGATTGATGATATTATTATTTTAAGTATCGCATACACCCCCATATACTCAGTACATCCTCAAAGTACTGATCCACTTATATGTCTGTGTGCTACATTGTCTCATAATGTAGGTTCAGGTGCTCAGTCTCAACAACGTCAGTCGTCTCTGAGTACCTTGATCTACACCTCCATAGTTGGTGAGTTCTCATGGTTCGAGGACCTGTTTTCCCTAATTTCAGTTTTCATAGTAGTTGGGTTATTTTTTTTCAGTTGAGTATGAGTCAGTTGGGGATGTGTCCCAATGACTCTCTAGTTCTTGAGTAGTAGAGGCTTTGTCAGACTTGACTATCAATGGTGTTTTAGACTTTTCAGCATGTTGCTATTCTGACAGTATTCTTTTGTTATTTCAGTTGAGATATGTTATGACAGTGCCATTGTTTTGCTTTATCCATCTTAAAGTAAGTGTTAGAAGTAGTAACAGGCTCAAAGGGTTAACTTAGGGATATTCATAGGCTTAAGTACCGTGTGACGTCTCGGAATGAAATTTTGGGACGTTACAGCTTCCCATGAGTCATGGTTATAAACTTGAGTCCAAGTTAGGTGCACAATTGATATCCTCTAAGTGGAGCAAAAAATGATAATTTGACTTGCGTCATGTCACGGTTTTAAATACAATGCTTGGTGGGAGGCGCCCTTTTAATCTCCAAAATAGATTTTATTTTTGAATTTCTTATAACGGTTAGAAATAAAATAGAAAAAGTTGAAATTTTTCGTAGAAAAAGAGCTAAAACATACGGATGTGACTCTTTTCATCTAATTTCTTCATTCTTTTTTAGACTCCATGTACCCCAAGTCCCAAACACATACCAAAGGTTACTTGCTGAAGTGTTACCAAATCTATGCAGTGCCGTTCTTGCTGGCTCTAAGTCATACTCACTCACGTTCAAGCTTGCACCAACTCCATCAATTACTGTATGCTTTTCCTCCAGTATATAGACAAATCTGATCCACACCTGTTTTGAAATTGATCATTGGACTCTTTTGAAATAGATCATTGGCTTAGGTCCTCCTAATTATGTTGAGCCCTAATTCATTTTATTTCACAAATAACGTGATTGCAATCAAAGTATTCCCTCACCGGAAGAATCAAGAGCGCAACTTGTTTCAAATTATCCACTAGTGCACGTGTCACGGCCTTTGGAAGTGTTTTATCAAGGTTGAACCCTCTATTACAAAGCCATGATATTTACAAAGGAAATGCAAAATAGAAATCAAGATTCGCAAATTTTCTTTTACTTTTTAAAATTTTGTGTCGTGCTAAACTAACATAAATAAAACAATTTGGATGTTTTCTGAATCTTCTGAGAACAAAACAGCTTAATCATCTCTCCTTGCCCCACTTTCCTTAATGTCATCATGTGTTAATTTATTGTGTCCAGAATTTTGGTGCATGTCCAACTAAGACAATTCAAGATGCACATGAGGAAGGATACTTCAACATCAAAACCTAGTACCAACAGTGAAAGCATGGTTGGCTGTTCGTTTGGCATGATGGATAAGGGATACGAGAAAATAATTTTGGAATAAAATACATGATTATTTTATCCTATATTTAGTTCTAGATATTAGTTACTCTCGAAATTATTTTTTTCACCATTTGTATTAAAATTATAGGATAAGTTATACCATATAAATGATAGAATGAGTAATACCATGAGATATCGCAACACATATGATAATTTGTCAATGCCATCCTTGTACAAACCGACCTCTTGAAATTGTGCCGTGGTCCTAAATGTTCTTTGGAATTTATGTGTCCTAAATATTCTTTGGAATTTTTGGTCAATGCCATCCTCGTACAAACCGAACCCTTGAAATTGTACCATGGTCCTAAATATTTTTTGGAAATTATGGGTCCTAACTATTCTTTGGAATTTATGTACCATTTGCTGTTTGAAACCTAATTTCATCGCCCAATTAATCTTCCTTTACTTGAAACGCTTTTTCTTTTACTTCTATACGTGCGTTTGTAGTTTTTTTTTTTCTTTTTTAGAAAAAATAGATTAGTAGGTCGACCGCCTTCCCAAGGTTTTATTTTTATTAAGGTTAAAATTCAAGGGAATGAGCAGGCAGCTCCTCGACATGCCTGCTTTGTCTTACCTGCTTCAGCTGCTTCAATTGTAATTTTACTATATCACCCCTAATTAATCATTATAGGTCATCTAAGTGTAAAAATAATTAATAATATTTAATAAAAATAATAAATTGGATATAAAATGATAAATTAATTGTTGACGTTTTATTTCTACTTGATTTCTTATATGAGACCTATTTAAATTTTTTTCACAAGTATTTTTTATAGTAATTTTATTATATCACTTCTAATTGGTTATTACAAGTCATTTATGACATGTCTGTTTCGTTGTTTCAATCGTGATTTTATTATATCATCCATAATTCATTTTTAAAAAAGAAAAAATAGAAATAAAATAATAATTAACTCTTGATGTTTTGTACTACCCTCTTCAACTGCTTCAATCGTAATTTTACTATATCACCCCTAATTAATTATTATAAGCCATTTAAGTACTAATAAATTATGATATTTAATAAAAAGATAAATTAAACACAAAATGATAAATTAACTGTTGATGTTTTAAATTCATTTGATGCCTTATATGACACTCATTTAAAATTTTTCACAAGTATTTTTTATAATAATTTTATTTTATCATTTCTAATTAGTTGTTATAAGTTATTTAGACATGCCTGCTTCATTGTTTCAATCGTGATTTTATTATATCACCCTGATTAATTTTTATGGTCATCTAAGCATAAAAGATTAATAACATTTCATAAAAAAGATAAAGTACACACAAAATGATATGTCAACACAAAATATTTGTTTGACTATCGAAATTATATTAGTGCCACAAAAATTACAAATTATTTAAGAATGAGACGACATGTAAACTGGAATTGAGAGAGTATTAATATCTTATTGAAAAATTATGCTAAAAGCATTATAAATCACATATTTAACAACTTAAAAATATAAAGATATAAAATATTCGATTGGCTCTCAAACTTATATTAGTATCACTTAAATTGAAATAGAAGAAATTTTTTTATAAATAACAATAATTAAAAATTTAAATTATTTTAATAATTGATTATCTAAATTCTATTTATGTCACATAAATTAAGACTAAAAATACTATATATTGGGCCTGTGCTAAGCACGGGCCTTTGATGTCTAGTATAAGAAAGACATGTGTATAAGATTCTAAGTATTAAAGTGTGTCTATTAAGATTAAAACCAAAAGAAAGATCTTACTATGTGTCACCCCCCCCTTTTTTTTACCAAAACGATTGATTTTAAGGTTCGAAAAGAGTTTTTATTATTAAGTGACAAAAAATTTATTTTGAAAAGGATTTTTTTTATTTGAACTCATAGTCGCCACTTGACCTAAATCTGGTGTGCTAAGTCACCATTGGAAATCCTTTTAAAAAAGGTTTGACTCTTTAAAACTAATCTACACTCAGAGATTCTGATTAAGAAATTCTGTTAACCGAGGGGAATGTGTTAGGCACGCCTCGATCCCATCGCTCGACCACAGTTGCTTTGTGGAGTATATAAGCTAGTATGGCACTATGAAATGCATAAACCAACAAAAAAACACAAAAAAGAAAACAAACAATCAAACAAGTCAAAACGCAAAAACAGTATCCAGTCCAATTTATTACAGACCCTAAATAAAAAGGTACAGACATGTAAACCTACTCTAACTTACACTAATCCTAAACTACGCTCCACCAAGTACCTCGGGCCTTTATTATAAACCTCTTTCACAAATATGATACTTCAGAGCATTCCCCAGTGAATAAGTACAATGTGACCTGGGGGCATTCTCCGACGAATGAATACAATAAATGAAATGTGATAAAAGTAGAGAAATTATTCAACACAAATATTTACACATTAAAAGATATAAAATCCTACGAGTTGCCTACCCAACCTATCATTTGCCTACCATTTTAAACCTAAAAAAATGATACTATCGAGTTCGACGACGTCAAAATTATTCAAGATAATAAATTAAATATTTCAAATGAAAATACGAATTAGCCACCTTTCAACATCATCCCAAACTTAAGATTTACCCCCAAATTGAGCCTAACTCCTTTGATTATCCAATTCACACAATTAATCAATCGATGTCAACAATCAAGCACGATGATCCCAAACATATCGAAATCAATAAAAATAAAATCCATACACCACGAATTTAACACACAAAATATCAAATAATTAATATTAATATAGAATGAGATGAGAAATGGACCTTAATGTCGCTTTCAATCAAATATTACTCAATTGAATAAACTAAAGTTCAGCTTAGGAAACTCGATTCGAACCTCGACCAAATGGACAAAACCAGCTTTAATTTACACCTTTTTATCGATTTTTCGCCAACCAAAAATAAGATAGCGAAGTAAAGAACCACCCATACCGGATTTC
>NC_061121.1:206164043-206198882 GCF_002878395.1 Capsicum annuum
AACCAAAAATAAGATAGCGAAGTAAAGAACCACCCATACCGGATTTCGTACACACCTTTGCTGTTTCGACCATTTTTGGTGGACTTAGCCAAAATTGGTCGAACTTACTTAGATTAGAGTTAGAGTTCACAGTTTTCACTTCATCGGAGCTCTGACGAGCTCGGCGATGATGAGGATCGGAAAAAAATAGTGCGGTTTGTGTGATGGTACCGCTTTTCGGTAAAAACTCATTGAGAAATTCAATCTCTGTTAGTTTTCTCTCTTTCTTAGCTGTTTTCTTCTCTCTATCTCCTCCTCTTATTAAAATCTCAAACTTTTTTTTCCACTATCTCTCTGTGTGTGTAGTATTATTTGTCTCTGATGAGCTATGTGTGTGTATTTTTGGTGAGCTTTGTGTGTGTCACTGTGTGTATGCGTATATTGTGTTGCGGTGTCTTTTCAGTGAAAGTGACGGTGGTTCAGTCTCTCTCTTTCCCATTCTATATTCTGTGTGTATATCCCAGTATGTGAGTGTGAGCTTTCATGTGTATTTTTTGTCCTCTCTGAGTTTGTTAAGGAAGGGAATAAAATGTGAGTGGGTTAGGATGTGGTAGGTTGTTATTTTTTTTTGTTATGGATTTATTGGGAGTTGGTTATTTTTTTTCTTTTGTGGAAAAATTATCACCTAGAGTAGGGTATATGGTAAAGTTAAGTAAAATTGGATAAAATTGACTTTTGGAGGAAGAAAATTACATGTCTACATCATGCCCCTCTTTGAATGTAAATACAAGGTGTTTTTAGACAAAGAAATAGATAACAAGACAGAATTTTGTCCCAACCATTATTCTAAAGGAGGAACTAGAAGGAAGAAGGACAATCGAGTCTTAATTTTGAGCATTCCAACTATACCAAGTTATGTGGGAGTCAAGTTACATGCAGTTCCAAGGTTGACAAAGAGAGGGACTATACCGAGTTGGAGAGTCGAGTGAGGTCCTGTCAAGGTTCCGGTCTGCGACTCTGTTATTACATAAAAAATAAAAATAACAAGGTAAAAAGATAACTAAAATTACAAAAGTCCTATCTATGCCTTTTTTCTAAACTCTTGACTTAAGTTTCTAATTCTTTCAAGATTGACAAAAGATCTGATCTTCTTTGGGTTGAATTTGAGAACATATTATTTCTCCATACAAAATTTGATGTTGGAGATAAACTAAAAAATTGATCATGTTCTATCGGTGGTACTTCTGAATTTGACTGTAAATTTGAAAATCTTCACCCTATTCTCCAAGCGGGGTCCTGATTTAGCATTTCTTCACCTTGTTACTTGGCTTTTAATTTCTTTGCCATGTTATTTTGGTGGGCTACTGATTTGCTATTTCTTCAGAGTATTGACCTTCAATTTCGTCACCTTGTTGCTTGACTTTCAATTTCTACACCTTGTTGCTTGACTTTTCAATTTCTTTATCGTATTCTCTAGGAGGACTCCTGACTTGTTATTTCTTAGTGTTGACTTTCAATCTTATCACCCTATTTTCCAAGTAGGCTTCCATCTTGCAATTTTATCACCTTATTATTCGGGCGATCTCCTAACTTGCAATTTCCTCACTCTGTTCTCCAGGCAAGCTCCCAATATTCAATTTCATCACCCTATTCTTTGGGCGGGCTCCCGAGTTGAAATTTCTTCACTCTGTTCTTCGAGTGAGCTCCCACTTGCAATTTCATCATCCTGTTCTTTAGGCAGACTTTTGACTTGCAATTTTCTCACTCTATTATCCGGGCAAGCTCTCAAGTTTTAATTTCATCACCTTGTTCTTCAGGTGAGCTCCTGACTTGCAATTTTTTTACTCTGTTCTCCGAGCGAGCTCCCGACTTATAATTTTATCACTTTGTTCTTCAGGCATGCTTCTGAATTTCAATTTCCTTACTCTGTTCTCCGAGCGATCTCTCGAGTTGCAATTTCATCACCCTATTCTTTGGGTGGGCTCCAAAGTTGTAATTTCTTCACTCTATTCTCTACGCGAGCTCCAAACTTGAAAATTTACGACCTTGTTCCTTAGGTGGGCTCTTGACTTTCCATTTCATCACCTTGTTCTTCAGGCAGACTCCTAAATTTTAATTTTCTCACTTTGTTTTCCAGGCGAGCTCCCAACTTGCAATTTCAACACCCTGTTCTTTAGGCGAGCTCCTGACTTGCCATTTCGTCACCCTGTTCTCCAAGCGAGCTCCCAACTTGCAATTTCATCACCATGTTCTTTAGGCGAGCTCCTGACTTGCCATTTTATCACCCTATTCTTCAGGCAGGCTCCTAACTTTCAATTTCATCACCCTATTCTTCAGGTGGGCTCCTGACTTTTAATTTCATCATCCTGTTCTCTAGGCTGGCTCCAACTTGCAATTTCCTCACTTTATTTTATGGGTGTAATACCCTAAAAATCCAAACCAATACTAGAACCATGTTTCAAGCTTATGTAAAGCACATTATAGTTCTTTGATAGTTTTATGAGTAAGTTTGATGTACATTAAGGCCTCATATAACTCCCAACTATTAGACGAATCAAAATATCCCTTACCGATTGAAATTTTGAGAAGAATATTGCTACAGTCAACTTTAAACGAGTATATCTTTTGCTCTACTAAGAATTTTCCAGCTCAAGACCCACTAAATTGTACAAAATTGAATTAGATTTCCAACGATACCAATTTCACCTAAATCCGGTACACGTGTGAGAAGTTATGACACTTTTAGTGTGAGACAGTAGCTCATCGGGATTAGGCCGCATCACAGTGATGGCCAAAATCACATTCGTCCTTTCCCAGTGGATCACCGCGATGGTGCCATTGATCTGAGGTGGTTTTATACACTTTTGTATTATTATTCTACCTTATTTTGAGAGCAATTCGTGTTCTTAACGTGTTCATATTGATATAAATAAGCATTTTAGTGTCCAAGTGTGTATTTATAATGTTCAAAGTGTTTTTCAAACAAATTTGTAATTAATGGAGTCATTTAGAGTTCAAACCAGAAAACTAGTTTTACTAGCTTGAACTAGGTGTGTGTCTAGTTGATTTTGATGGACTCTAATGTGTTTAATTTATTTCAAATGATTTAAACATGTAATTATGAGTGGAATAACTTATTTGTAATGTGTAAAGCTTAATTTGATTAAGTCAAGAGTTGGAATATAAAGTGAAGATCATTGCGAATCATTCTTATCTTAGCTTTTGTTTTGATTTATCATTGAGCTTATTGTGTTGTTTGGATCTCTAATTTGTGGTGTGTGATATTTTAAGAAGCTTTGTGAGCTGAATACGATAATATATTAATGATATAAAGACTGAAAATTCATAAAAAATATATCACAATACAAGGAATGAAAGATGGCACGATAAAAATTTAACCAAAATTTTGAATAATTTTTAGTATGTGCGCGCGATATGCGTGAGACGCATCCTCCATTTCTGTGCACTAGAGAGTACGTCGCATGATGTATTCGCACCACTTCAAGTCTGCCGACACAGGACTTTGTCCTAATTTTAGTTGAAATTCAATTGTGGCACGCATTTTTAAAAAGGCGGCTGGGGAATCTTTTGAGCATCTAAGTGCTAATTTAAATCCCACCTGAAGTGTGGATTAGGAAAATATAATATATAATACAAGTTAGGACAACTTGGACAGCTGGACAACATTAGAGAATTTATTTTCCTTGGGGGAACGCGTAGGAACAATTGGGGTCATAATTGGACACCTGTGATGGTGGGCATCAAATTGCGGAGTTGTTACACGATTAATTAGATTTTAATTTTTTTTATTTAGCTTTTAATTATCATATTATGTATTCAATATTTTTGGATTTTGATTATGAATATTAATAGGCAAGAAATTCTCTTTCTGGGGTTAAAACCAAGAACATGAGTATTATTATTTTGGATTATATTCGTTTAATTTTGCTTATCATATTTGGCTGTTTGTTTATCTTGTTTTAATTATTTTATGGATTGATTACCCGTAAAATACATATATTGTCGACCTTTTGATCTCGGGAGAGGAAATAGAGAGATAGAACATGGGAATAAACAAAGTATGGATTTCTTTTATAAAATATAGAATTAAACTTAGCATCTAGGACAGAGATGTACTTAGATGCCTTACTTGATTCAAACGTAGGATGATAGCTTTAATTAACTTAATTGAATTGTTACATCCCCACTAAATGATGTAGTTGTAAGGTCCATATTAGGTAAAAGATTCGAGGTTGGGAAACCATAATCATGCAATTAACCCTACGAATCAACAATCACGATAAACAAGTTAATGAAGAAAATTTAATAACATAGTATGGTTGTCCGAAGTGCTTTAACTCTGGACTTTATTCCATTGATTTTCTCAAGACTTTTATTGTAATATCCCGTACTTTTTTTCTAGCTAATTTCATCTCAAGAATGTCTAGTATTAGCTTCTAAATTGAATGATGGTTATTCCATGAGGAATTTTCAAGATTTTCATTTTTTGACATGTGGGAAATTCAAGAAGCTTTCCATCGATATAATATTCGCCCAAATCCGATAACCGAGTCAGAAGTTATGACTATTTTAAGTTCTCATCGTAAAACAGTGTCATATTATTCAGTAGCGCGCCACGCCACAAGAGGAAATGACATTTAGAAAATTCTAGTATGGGTCCGCGATTGTGGTGTGTCGCGCCAGGGCCCAAATTTAGAATTGTTCTTTTCCAGTGTCTTATCGCGATTTCCTCCGCGTTGCGCCAAGGTTCCAGGTCATAAAAGAAGGGGAAACGTGATGGCTCCGCGTCGCGCCATCCCTCATTTTCCCAATTGTAAATTCCAGTGACATGGCGCGATAGCGCCGCGTTATGCCAGGGGTTTAGTTCGGAAAAAATTTACTAAAATTAAATGATGCATCCAGGGTTAAAAGGGTCAATTTCCTACCCCTATTTAAACCCAATAACACGTGATTTAGTCATTCTTCACCCAAAATATACTATTTTCTCTCAAGTTTCTCTCAACAACAATCTAGGGTTTCTATTGGGGATTCAAATTCAAGAAGGTTTCACCATCAATTTTCACGAAATCACGAACTAAGGTATGCATAATGTTCAATCATGGACTTCTATCGTCCATGAAGCCCAAGAATCCCTTTTCTAAATTGAAGTTATGGATTTTCTTATGAATTTCATGATTGGACTGCTTTTGTTCATGTTGATAATGAGTAATTGAATTGTATTCCATGAATGAGTGTTAATTCCATATGAGTTGATTTGTATCGGTATAGATTCATGAAACCCTAGGACTAAACCCTTGAATGATTAAATTGGAATTGAATCACGACAGTTAATTATTGTGTGATGTTGTTTACACATTCTATGCCTGCTATGTATTTGGTTGAATGCCTAGATGAAGGGAAAGTGTCTAATTAGCATGATATCATGAAATCCCTATGTACGTACAAGATTATGCCTATCACATGTTTTATGAAATGCTTCAGTAAATGTATTATGATGATTATTATGTATTCAAGTAAGTCATGTTTTGTCAGTTTCCTTTCATCGAGTCCTGGGGGTACTCGTACCCAAAAAATTAGCTGTGTACGTAGAGCCATGTCATGTTTTCACGATACTCTCAGTCAAGCTATGAATCCTTAGACTTTAGATAGTCTTATGACTCAAGAAGAATCTACATGATCTTATGACTTAGTCAGTTGTCAGATATCAGTAGTATTTCGTTAGTCAATGAAAACGTAGTAACTCAGCTTATGTTTAGTTCATTAAATCATTTTTCAATGTCCATTTAGATGGGAGTAGAAATTAGCACCAAGTGAACCCATGGATGGGGACACACTATCAGATGAGGGTGTGATCCTTAAAAGTCATCCTTGTATTCCAGAACTATGTAGTCAGCACAGGTTAAGACATCAACACTGTCCGATGAGGGTTGATGAGGTGGAATAGCACTGTCAGATAAGGGCCCCACTATTTTTTTTGGGGATACTATCAGATAAGGGTCGCCCACAGCTTTTCCTTACCAGTGGTGCGGTATTGACATCCTTCCAATTAGGGTTACAGATTGGACCCCAACTCAGCCATAATGGCATATCAGGGGCATGTTTGTTAAATACTACCTCCTACAGTTTCAGTACCAGTCTCAGTAAAAGAACTCAGATAGTTCTTCAGATTCAAAACTGTCAGATACAGTCAACTCAGATACAGTAAGGAACTCAAATAGTTTTATCAGATTTAGGACTTTCAGATATAGTCACCCATATTATCAGTTACATTCAGATACAACTATTTATGCTATCAGTTATATCAGTTATTAGTATGTTATGTCATCAGTATTTAGATTCAGTAGTCATGATGTCTCAGTGTCATTTACAGTTATGTATTTATGTATACATTCAGTTCGCTTCAGGGGTAAATGATAGCGTGGTTAATAGTGCAGATCCACCATGATAAATAGTGACATGAATTTAGCCAGACTTATGACCCATGATTAGTAGATAGAGGAACAGAAGATTAAGCATATGGAAAATCAGAATAAGAATACTAGGACAGGTAGCTTCAATTTTAGCCAGCCTAAATCAGAAGGAGGAAACTGTTCTCAGTTTCATCCTAAGTCATCAGTTCCAGGTCCTTCTTCAACTAGTGCTCCAGCTCCTAAGTTCAGAGATAGAGTGCCAGGTTCTAAGTCTCAGGGCAGTGTCTGCAATGCCCGAACTAATCCTCTTTGTCAGACTTATGGTAAAAACCAGAAGGGTACTTACAGAACTAACAGCAATGTCTGTTTCGGTTGTGGCAAGCCAGGCCACAGAGTTAGAGACTTCTCTCAGTCAGGTTATCAGAGTCATCTCTGCTCCTCAGCTCAGCCCGGTCACCCGAATTAGCAGGGTGCCACCACCAGTGCTACTAGCGGGCAACTCCCAAATAGACTATATGCTCTTCAGACCCGACAAGATTAGGAAAATTCTCCTAATATAGTTGCTGGTACATTACAGATCTTTTATGTTCATATTTATGCTTTGCTAGATCTTGGAACTTCTTTGTCTTTTGTTGCTCCCTATATAGCAGTTGATTTTGGAACTAGTCCTGACATTCTAGCAGAGACCTTCTCAGTCTCTATCCCAGTGAGAAAAAACATCATAGCCCGGTGGGTATACAGGAACTGCCCCATTATGATATTTTAGAAAGTCACTTCAGCAGACTTAGTCAAATTAGAGATTACTAATTTTGATGTCATTTTCATCATGGATTGGTTTCATTCCTGCTATGCCATAATCGACTACAAAAATAGAATAGTCTAGTTTCAGTTTCCAAATAAACCCATCCTTTAGTAGAAGGGTAGTGTATCCGCTTTCAGGGGTTAACTTATTTCCTACCTTCGGGTAAGGAAAATGATATCTAAAGGATGTGTCTATCATTTTGTTTGAATTAAGGACACTAGTTCTGAAACTCCCAGCCTTGAATCAGTCCAAGTAGTGATTAAATATTTAGATATCTTTCCCGAAGATCTTCCAGGAATTTCTCCCGAAAGGGAAATGACTTCGGCAATGATCTTCTTCCAAATACTTAGCCTATATCTATTCCGCCATATAGAATGGCACCAACAGAACTCAGAGAATTGAAAGAACAATTGAAGGATCTCTTAGATAAGGGATTGACCAACTTCAGGGTGCTAGTTATTTCTCTAAGATAGACCTCAGATTCGACTATCATCAGCTTAGAGTTAGAGAATGTGACATTCTAAAAATAGCTTTTTGTACTCGATATGGTCACTTTGAATTATTAGTCATGTCATTTAGTCTTACCAATGCCCCAGCAACTTTCATGGACTTGATGAACCACGTGTTCAAGAAGTACTTGGACATATTCATCATAGTCTTCATAGATGATATTCTGGTCTTTTCCTGCACTGAGCGCGATCATGCAGACCATCAAAGAATAGTATTTTAGACTCTCAGAGATCATCAACTATTTTCCAAATTCAGTAAGTGAGAATTTTGGCAAATGTCAGTAGCATTCCTTGGTCACATAGTTTCTGGTGATGGCATTAGAGTTGATTCTCAAAAGATCGAAGCTGTAAGAAACTGGCCTAGACTTATTTTTCCATTAGATATTAGGAGTTTCTTAGGTTCAGCTGGCTATTACAGATGGTTTGTTGAGGGATTTTGTTCTATTGCATCCCTATGTCTAGATTGACTCAGTGTAAAGTCAAGTTTCAGTGGTCAGATCCTTGCGAGAAGATTTTTCAGGAGTTGAAGACTCGACTCACCTTAGCTCCAGTTTTAACACTTCCAGATGGTCCAGATGGATTTATAGTGTATTTTGATACATCCAGAGTAGGTTTGGGCTGTTTTTTCATGCAGCATGGTAAGGCCATAGCCTACGCCTTCAGGCAGCTTAAGCCCCATGAGAAGAATTACCGTACTCATGATCTTGAGTTAGCAGCCGTAGTATTTTTCTTAAAAATTTGGAGGCATTATCTATACGGTGTTCATGTAGATGTTTTCACAGATTATAAGAGTCTTCAGTATGTGTTTTCTCAGAAAGATCTCAATCTTCATTAGAAAAGGTGGTTAGAGCTCTTGAAAGATTACGACATGAGTGTTCTCTATCATCCGAGCAAGGCCAACATAGTGGCCGACGCTCTCAGTAGGCTATCCACGGGTAGTGTTTCTCATGTGGAGGATAGTAAGAAGAAGTTAGCTCAAGAAGTCCATCAGCTTGCCAGACTAGGCGTTCACTTAGTCGATTCTTCAGAGGGTGATGTATGTGTTTAGAGTAGTTCAGAATCATCTCTAGTTTCTGAGGTAAAAGAAAAGTAAGATAGAGATTCTAGCCTTGTTAAGTTGAAAGATTTAGTTCAGGATCAGAAATTAGAGGTTTTCTCCTAAGGGGGATATGTTGTTTTGCATTGTCAAGGTTGTCTTTGTGTTCCAAGTGTAGACGACTTAAGGCAGTGAATTCTTGCAGAAGCACATGGTGCACACAACTCTATTCATCTAGGAGCCACAAAGATGTACCACGACTTGTAAGAAATTTATTGGTGGAGTAGGATGAAGAAAGATATTGCAGAGTTTTTGGCTAAGTGCTCTACATATCAGCAAGTTAAGATAGAGCATCAGAAGCCTAGTGGGTCCATACAGGAGTTCAGTATTCCTACTTTGAAGTAGAAAGTTATGAACGTAGACTTCATGATGGGTTTGCCTCAAACTCATCATCAGCATGATTCAGTCTAGGTCATTGTAGACAGAATGGCCAAATTAGCTTATTTCTTTCCACTTCATACCTCTTATTTGCCCGAGGATTACGCCAAGCTCTGCATCAAGGAGCTAGTCAGATTGCACGGTATTTCATTATCTATTATCTCAGATAGAGGTACCTAGTTCACCTCTCATTTTTAGAAAGCATTCCAAAAGGGTCTTGGTACCTAAGTTCATCTCAGTACAACCTTTCATCCTCATACAAATGGTCAAGCAGAAAGGACCATTCAAATATTAGAAGATATGCTAAGGGCGTGTGCAATCAATTTCTAGGAAAGTTGGGATGGCCACACATATAACAACAACTATCATTCCAGTATTTGGATGGCTCCATTCGAAGCTCTCTATGGTAGGAGATATAGATCTCTAATTAGTTGGTTCGAAGTTAGTGAGGCGTCAGTCATAGGGCCTGACTAAGTATTCGACACCTTAGAAAAAGTCCAGTTGATCAGAGAAAGACTCTGGACTTCTCAGAGCCGACAAAAGTCTTATGCAGATATTCATAGAAAATATCTCGAGTTAGAGATTGGTGACTATGTCTATCTAAAGATCTCTCCCATAAAGGGAGTGAAGAGATTTGGTAAGAAGGGAAAGCTCAGTCCCCGATATGTCGGTCCCTTCAAGATTCACAATTGCTTTGGCAAGGTAGCCTATGAGCTTGAATTGCTTTCAGATCTAGCCTCAGTTCATCCAGTCTTTCATGTCTCTTTTCTCAAGAAGTGCATAGGGGACCCCGCAGTTGTAGTCCCTATACAGAGCATTGATGTTCAGAATATTCTCTCTTATGAAGAGATTCTAGTCGAAATCTTAGACTATCAGACTCGTAGATTGAGGAACAAAGAAGTCTCTCTAGTTAAGGTACTTTGGAAAAATCAGTCCGTCAAGGGAGCTACTTCGGAAGCAGAGGTAGACATGCGTACCAAATATCCTCACCTCTTCTTCTCCAACTCAGATCAAGCTCAAGGTAATAGTTCTCCTTAAGCTTACTCAGTTTTATGTTCAGTGTTCATCACAAACTTGGTATGCAGTTTCACGCTCATGTTCCCATTATAAACTTAGTATCAAGTACCATTACATATTCAGTCATGCACTCATATATCAGTTCAGTTATGTAATTATACATCAGACATGCATTCTCATTGTGAGAAACTTAGTTCTTTAGAACACTTAGTCATGCATTCATGAATCAGTAACACATGCATCAAATATGAATGTTTAGTATTATACATTTAGCTTATCAGTCATGTCTATCATGAGATCATGTTCTTCCCTCTCAGTCAGTCTCATTTGAGGACGAATATTCTCAGGAGGGAGATATTATAATACCTTATACTTTTTCTAAGCTAATTTCATCTCAAGAATGTCTAGTATTAGTTTCTAAATTGAATGATGGTTATTCCATGAGGAATTTTCAAGATTTTCCTTTTTGTCGTGTGGTAAATTCAATAAGCTTTCCATCGATATAAGATTCGCCCAAATCCAATAACCGAGCCAGAAGTTACGACTATTTTAAGTTTCCATCATAAAACAGTGCCAAATTAATCAGTGGCGCGCCACACCACAAGAGAAAATGACATTTGAAAAATTCCAGTATGGTTCCGCGATTATGGTGCGTTGCGCCAGGGTCCAAATTCAGAATTGTCCTTTTCCAGTGTCTTAGCGCAGTTTCCTCCGTGTCGCGCCAAAGTTCCAGGTCACAAAAGAAGGGGAAACGCGATGGCTCCGCATCGCACCATCCCTTAGTTTCCCAATTGTCAAATTCCAGTGACATGGCATGATAGCGCCGCGTTGTGCCAGGGGTTCAGTTTGGGAAAATTTTACTAAAATTAAATGACTTGTCCAGGGTTAAAAGGGTCAATTTCCAACCCCTATTTAAACCCAATAACATGTGATTTAGCTATTGTTCACCCAAAATATACTATTTTCTCTCAAGAACAAGCTAGGGTTTCTATTGGGGATTCAAATTAAAGAAGGTTTCGCCATCAATCTTCACAAAATCACAAATTAATGTATGCATAATGTTCATTCATGGACTCTTTTCGTCCATAAAGCCCAAGAATCCCTTTTCTAAATTCAAGTGATGGATTTTCTTATGAATTTCATGATTGGGCTGCTTTTATTCATGTTGATAATGAGTAATTGAATTGTATTCCATGAATGAGTGTTAAATTCCATATGGGTTAATTTGTATCGGTATAGATTCATAAAACCCTAGGACTAAACCCTTGAATGGTTAAGTTGGAATTAAATCACGACAGTTAATTGTTGTATGATGTTGTTTACACATTCTATGCCTACTATGTGTTTGGTTGAATCCCTAGATAAAGGGAAAGTGTCTAATTAGCATGATACCATGAAATCTCCATGTACATACAAGCTTATGACTATCATACGTTTGATGAAATGCTTTTGTAAATGTATTATGATGATTATTATGTATTCAAATAAGTTATGATTTGTTAGTTTCCTTCCATTGAGTCCTGGGGGTAGTCATACCCAAAACATTAGCTGTGTACCTAGATCCGTGATATATTTTCATGATACTCTTATTCAATCTATGAATCCTTAGACTTCAGATAGTCTTATGACTCAAGAAGAATCTCCATGATCTCATGACTCAGTCAGTTCTCAGATATTAGTAGTATTCCATTAGTCAATAGAACTTAGTAACTCCGCTCATGTTCAGTTCAGTAAATCATGTTCAGTGTCCATTCAGATGGGAGTAGGAATTAGCACCGAGTAAACCCAAGGATGGGGACACACTATCAGATGAGGTTGTGATCCTTAGAAGTCATCCTTGCACTCCAAAACTATGTAGCCAGCATAGGTTAAGACATCAATACTATCCGATGAGGGTTTATGAGGTGGATAAGAACTGTCAGATAAGGGCCTCACCATTCTCTTTTAGGGACACTATCAGATAAGGGCTGCCCATAGCTTATTCTTACCAGTGACGCAGTATTGACACCCTTCCAATTAGGTTTACAGATTGGACCCCAACTCAACCATAATGGCATATCAGGGGCATGTCGATTAAATACTACCTCCCACAGTTTTAGTGCCAATCTCAGTAAAAAAACTCAGATAGTTCTTCAGATTTAAGACTGTCCGATATAGTTGACTCAAATACAGTAAGAAACTCAGATAGTTCTATCAGATTCACGATTGTCAGATACAGTCACCCATGTGTCAGTTACATTCAGATACAACTATTTATGCTATCAGTTATATCAATTATTAGTATGTCATGTCATCAGTATTCAGATTCAGTAATCATGATATCACAGTGTCATTTACAATTACGTATTTATGTATGCATTCTTGCATTCATGTTTGACAGTCAGCTAGCATTATTCATGCATATTAACCCTTGCATTAGCCTACCTCCCATGTATACTTAGTATATTCCATTGTACTAACGCATTTACGCTATGGTGTTTTTTTTTGTTACACCATAGGTTTAGAGACTTGAGTTCCAGATCAGCAGTAGATTCCAGTCTCAGCAGTCTGAATAGAAGTGAGTCCTTATCCTTTTAGGACATGATTATTTCTTTACTATTTCATTGATTAGTTATTAGTTGGAGTTATTTGGGGAAATATACCATCAACTTCTTATTCAGATTATTCATATAGTAGAGGCTTTCAGACTAGATGCAGACTATTATATTTCAAACTTCAGTGTTTATGGATTTTTTTTGGGTATTGTATTACCCCACTGATGTTATCTCATCCATGTTATGTTCAGTATTGAACCTTATGGCCTTTTAGTTCATGTTTCCACATTATTCAGTATTTTATGCAGTATAAAAGTACAAATATCAGTCATGGGTTAGCTTGTAGTCCTTTGGGGTCTTGAGCACTATGTAGCATTTCAGTTTAGCAAATCGAGGTGTTATATTTATTTTACGTATTATTTATTTTATTTTATTTTTAATTTACAAAATTACAAACTCTTTTTTTGGTTACTTTATTTCAATTGTTAAACTAGAATTGGATAGTTGGCGAATGCAAGTCCTTGAGAGATCGATACTTGGGCTTTCTTGAAGCCACTTTACTACTTCATAAGACCACGTACACTTGTGTGTGTGTTGGGCGCTGTCAAGTTTTTGGTGCCATTGCTGAAGACTTGTAACTAAGCAACTATCTTATTTTTAGTTTCTCTATATTGAGTTGTAAATAGTTTTTCTTTATTTTCTTTTTATTTTCTTTTTTTTTCTCTTTTTATCACACTTCTTGACATGACAGACTGGGATAGATGGTTTTCGAGTGATGAAAATTCTATATGGTGTATGGTTTGTGGCAATAGTGGTCTTTCTGAAGATATGTATGCTGTCAATCCTGATTCAGTAATGTTTGTTCGCAATGCTGAAAGGAAAAATTATATAAACAACTATAATCAAATGGTGCAGAATCAGCCACAATCATGGAATAAACGGCAAAAACAATTTCAATAGGCCCAACCAAATCAGTCAACTAGCAATATGGAAGATATGCAGAAATAAATTTTAGTTTCTCAAGTACAGTTAGCAGTCACCGCATTTCAGAACTATGTAGCCAGCATAAGTTGAGACATTAACCTGCTAGTTGAGGATTGACACATATCTCATTAGGGTCTTTCCTATTAAGGGTGACCCTTAGTCTTTCGAGATAACACTTTAGTGGATCCACATAGCCAGTGTTAGTACCCATAGCACAGTGCTGGCACCCTTCCAACTGGGACACAGTTTGGACCCCAATTTACTCACTGAGGCGTGTCAGTTAGATGATAGATCCCAAAGTCTCAGTCCAGTAATCAGCTTAGTAATTCAGTTTCAGTTTTTCTTGACCACAACATACAGATATAAATTATTTGCTTATTAGTATTCAGTATTTTAGCTTACAAATTATATTCATAACAAGTTTTATGCTTTGTCATGTATTCTCAATATTTATAGATTTCAGGCGTTTTATTTAGTACTTAATGATATTCATTCATTCAGTTATTACTCTTGCACATACAACCATACTTATCAGCCTACCTCATTTAGCATACCAGTACAATTAAAGTACTGATCGCATACTCGTTTCTTATGCTATGATGTATTATATCATAGGTTGGGATGCTCAGTTCCCAGATCATGCATAGACATTCTAGATTATCATCTGTAGTAGTGGTGAGTCCTTATATTTCGAGGACATAGTTTATTTTTCTCAATTATTTCATTAGTTTCAGTAATTTTCCATTCAGTTAGAATTAGTTGGGGGTTTGTCCCATCAACTCCACAATTAGTCATTAGAGGCTTTTTAGTCTAGTATAAATAGTAAGTTAGTCTTCAGTTTTTAATTATCATCATCAGTTATTTTATCGGTATTATTACTTTTGTTTTACAGAATTTATCAAAACTATAATTTAAAATCTTATGGCACTCCTCAGTTAAATTCTGCATATGATCTTCCGTTATTATTTTTATTTAGTGCTCATAGAAGGTACCATCTCATAGGATAGCTTGTGGTCCCTCAAGACTGTAAGTACCGTATGACCACCAGGGTTTACTCTTGGGGCGTTACAAACTTGGTATCAAAGCCTATGGTTTTAAAGTATCCTAGGAAGTCTGAAAGCAGCTTCAAGTAGAGTCTTGTGCATGGGTGTGAAGTGCACCACACTTATGGACAAGACGCTATGAGGCGTTTAAGAAAATTTTCCCTTCTTTCAGTGTTCATGTTGTACGACTGAGCATGAGCTCATGTTAAACTCTTTGTCTAATCTATTCTTTCTTTCATTTACAGAACATGCCTCCCAAAAAGACAAATGGAAGAAGAAATATAAACCAGCCAACAGCTCCACCCGCTCAGAAAGATCCCTTGAACGAGCATATTTCTCATGCAGAGTTTAGAGATGCATTCACTACTCTAGCTCACTCTGTAACGGCTCAGAATATTCATCCAGCTGCTGTTCCAGCCAACCCAGTATCCAATACTGCTACAACAAGGATTTGGGACTTTACCCAAATGGATCCTCCTCTATTTTCGGGATCCAAATCTAAAGAGGATCCACAGGAATTCCTAGACATGATGTAGAAGGTAACGAACATTATGGGGGTGACTTTTAGTGAGAGTGCTGAATTAGCTGCTTACCAGCTATAGGATATAGCCCATACTTAGTTTAAGTAGTGGAAAAGAGATAGAGATACAGATGCAGGGCCTATAGAATGAGAGGAGTTTGCTACAACCTTCTTAGATAGATTCTTCCCATTGGAGCTGAGAAAAGCCAGAGTGTTAGATTTTATCAATTTAAGGTCGGAAAAATTGAGTGTGAAGTAGTATCCCTAAGTTTACTCAGCTAGCTAGGTATTCTCCTCATGTGGTGGCTGATAATACATCTAGGATGAGCAAGTTTATGTTTGGGGTATCTGATAGTGTGGTCATGGAGCAAGCTCTTTAGTTGCCTAAATAATGAATTTCCTTCCTCTTACTCTCAAAAGCTTAACTGATGGCCTCCTAAACATCCTCTACCAATACTCTCTCAACCTCATCACTTCATCACCTAATTGCTTCATGTTTCATTAACCCAAAGCCTACAAACTAATCTAGAGAACACAACTAATGCAGTTAATACAAGTTTTGAGACTATCGTATATCATTAAGAAGGTCAATCTAGAAATAACATTTGTTGAGAAGCAATCTAAAAAATCTATTGGAAAGAAGGTAGATGTAGGTACTGAGAAAAATGTTCCACACAGTAGCAACACTGTAAATTAGAAAGAAAAAGATATATTGCTGAGTAGTTGAATTTTAATAATAGTTAAGAAGAAAGCATGTACCTCATAGATGGATTTCTACTACTAGAGAGATGTGGAAATTCTTGGAAGAAGCCTATCTGGAAGCAACAAAGACAAGTAGTTTCAACTTAAACAACAACTATAAAGTGTGAGGGTAAAAAGCAAGAAAGTTGATGAATATGTCACGGAGTTCAAAGGCATTTGTGATGGATTTTCATCCATACATAACCCTATTGATGAAGAAAACAAAGTAATCAACTTTAAGAAGGCTAAGTCTCAAATACAAGACCTTCAGGACTGCCATGTTAGGTAAGGCACCTTATCCTATACTAAACCAATTTATAAATGCCTTCAGGGATTCTTACATGAGAGAGGATAAAGAAGTGCCATGAAAAAACTTGAACATGACATTTTATGTCGTTTCTAGTCAAAGAGGCAGAGTAAAAAGATACTACACTCAGAAAAAAGTTAACAACAGTTTTAATTCTAGAAATAAAGGTTTTAGAACTGATAAAAAATAACATATAATCAAAATAATCAAGCTTATCAAGGTGGAAATCAAAACATGGTGAAGAATGGAATTGAGTCATGTCAAATCTATGGGTAGGAATAATCATAGTGATCTTAATTGGTTTTACAGGTGGGATTACTATTATCAGTCTACCGATGAACTTTCATAAACACTATTACAAAACATAAATCTTCACTCTTGAATTTGATGGAACTGAATTTGTTGGAAAGAAAAATAAGTCAAGGACCCATGATACTAGCTGAGAGATCTAAGAGGAATGGACTCTATTCCATAGAAGACAAAAATCTATATGCATTGGCTGTCATACAAGACTGGAAGATATTAGACATCATTTTGCATAATATATTAGGACATCCCAATTTGATGATTCTTAATATTTTGAATTGTAGTAGTTACATTAATTTTAGTAGTTAGAATAAAATGCTTGTTGTCTCCTCTATTATCAGTTGGGCAAAGGTTGTAAATATTATTTGGCTAGAGGAATAAAAGAGAGAAAGAACT
Organism: Capsicum annuum; assembly: GCF_002878395.1. NCBI lineage: Eukaryota > Viridiplantae > Streptophyta > Magnoliopsida > Solanales > Solanaceae > Capsicum > Capsicum annuum. Next base: position 206,181,087 of record NC_061121.1, read on the forward strand.
TTTATTGAAAATTCATTGTTATCTTTGGGGCCCTGCACCTATTGAATCCACTCAACATATGAGATATTATGTAGTATTTATAGATGATAACATAGGATACACATGGCTTTATCATTTGAAAAAGAAATCTGAAATTTTTTAAGTGTTTTTCACGTTTTAGAAAATGGTAGAAAACTAGATTTCTAAAGTCATTAAGATTTTTCAATGTGATGGTGGTGGTGAGTTCATCAAAGCAGGATTTCTTGAGCATCTAGAAAAATATGGTATTATCAGACACATTTCTTGTCCTAGTACACCAGACAGATTAGAATTGATGAGAGAAAATAGAGGCACGTAGTTGACACTAGACACTATATGCTAATCTACCACTATTTTTATGGTATTAGACTTTTTGACTAGCTTATTTTGCATTAATAGGATTCCTTCCCCAGTAATAAAGATGGTAACTCCCTTAGCAAAGTTTTTTTGGTGCACAATTTGACTATAATAGCTTGAAGTTATTTGGTTGTAGATGTTTCCCATATATAAATAATGACACTAAATTCAGTCCAAAGATTTATCAATCTGTGTTTGTAGGATATAACAGTCTACAAAAATGATATAAAGGCTATCATCTTCCTAAAAGAAGAGTATATACCACAAGGTATGTCATTTTTGATAAGTATATATCGCATTACGTCCAATTAGTGTAGTATCAAGATAAAGTTGATGTCTCGCCTCACCTAGCTACTTTTGTTGAGTTTTTACTAATTTGCAGGCACGAGATTCTAGTAAAGTCACTCTAGGGGATGTTCTTCCAACTATTAATTATCAAGATACTCATGTAGTTGATTCAACAACAGTTACAGATCCTGTGATGCAAGATGAGCCTACATAAATCGCTCTTTTTTTAGATAATGAGAGTGACCCTAAATATATATTTCTAGATGAATCTACTGAAGACATCTCAAATGCTAAGCCAATAGAATTTTTTCTGTGATAATAGAACCTGTATCAATTTTAGTGTCTAATCCATTAGGGATACATTTAACTATTGATCTCTTAAAATGGCTAATTGTTGAGAACTAGCCGACTAATGCTATTGTAACACCTACAGTAGATACTTCAGAAGTATTTGCGACATCTTCCTAAATGGTATAGCTCAAACATCACTAGCCCCACAAAGGCATCACATGATCACCAGAAATAAGGTCAATTGCACTATTTCATTAGTCTTTTATTGCAAGCAAAAAGAGATCATAAGGGAACCAAAGTCAATACATAGGTAGTGAAATCACCTCATTAGTTTGTATCTATGCAGGATGAGATAAATGTTTTGCATAATAATAAGATCTGGATATTAGTACCAAAACATATAGGTATGAACTTAGTTAACTCCAAATGGATATTTAAAACTAAACTATAGGCAAATAGAGCAATTGACATGTATAAAACAAAGCTTGTTATTAGGGGTTTCTCTTAGTTTGAGGGGATAGATATTGAAAAAACCTTCAAACTTGAGTTAAGGCCATACCTATTATAGTGGTTCCACCATTTGTTGTTGCTTTTAACTAGAAATCAGACTACTTGATGCCAAGAATGCATATCTACATGGTAACCTGTAGGAAGAAGTCAACATGAGTCAACCTCAAGGATTTATTTACTCTAAGTATTTAAATAATGCATGTCTATTCAGAATGCATAACACATTGTATGGCCTTAAAAAGTCACCAAAAGCCTGGTTTGAAAGATATAGTATGGATTTACTTCATAATATATTTATTTGTAGTAAGGAAGACCCTTCCTTGTTTACTTTACATAATCGTATGGGCACTGTTTTTCTATTATTATATGTAGATAATATAATTGTCACAGGAAGTGATTAAAAATATATCGTAGAGGTGGTTGCTAAACTTGGGAATGAATTTGCAATGAAAGACTTTGGTCCTCTAGATTTCTTTCTAGGTATTGAGGTCAAGTATTTCCCAAGTTGCCTTCACTTGAGTCAACAAAAGTATGCTGCTGAGTTTCTGAGATAACAGAAGACAACACAATAAATACACCATTTGCAAGGAAGCTTTGTTTACCTGAGGCCGTTGGTGGTTTTGTTGATGATCCATGTATAGGGGAATTGTATAAAGTCTTCAGTATTTGACACTTACTAGGACACTCAGGCTGTAAATTTATCTAGTCAATTTATACAAAATCCAAACACTAAATATCTTCAAGGTGTTAAGAGGATACTCAAGTGAATCAAAGGTACATTATATCATGGACTTAGAGTAATATCACTCTCACCCCGCAGTTTGTATGGTTATTTAGATGCTGTCTAAGGAGATTGTACTACAACTAAAAGATAAAACCCATGCTACAACATATACTTACAAGAAAATTATATTTCTTGGACCTCTAAAAAGATGACAAAAATGGAAAGATCTATTGTTTAAACTAAATATAGACATTTAGCCTCTACCACAACGAATATGACATGAATTCTTTACTTGCTTCATGATATTAGAGTATATCGTAAGATGATTCCTATATCTTACTGTGACAATTTGAGTGCTCAATACATGACAGTAAATCCAGTTATGCATGCCAGAACAAAACATGTGAAAAAGGATTATCACTTTGCCAGAGAAATTAAAAGTGGCTAGGGGACAGTTGCTCACTCAGTTTGTTAGGTGACAAGATCAGTCAAATGACATTCATATCAAGCCCCTCTCAAAATAGGTATTTCCAGGCTTCATAAGGAAGCTAGGAGTGGGTGTTCCACCACTCACTAGCTTGAGGGAAAGTGTTGAAGATAATGATCAAGCTAAAGATAATGATGAACAGGATCATAATCGCAAAGGTGATCGGCATTCAGAGATGGAGAATGTTAGGAGTGTTAGGTAATTGTAGTTAATATATGTAATGTTGTAGTAGCAGTAAACTTGTATTTGTAAACTTCTATTTGTAAGTGTAACTTAAAGTTAAGACTCTTGTAACTCTAGGACCAGGGGTGGACCAACGTGGTTGCCAGGAGGTTCACCCGAATCCCCTCGGTAAAAAATTACGTTGTATATAATGTAGAAAATCTGTATTTATATACATATATTAAATTTGAACCACCTACACCAAGGATGTTAGATAGCTTAGTGGTATTGGCTGCTATTTAAAAATAAAAAATGTCAAAATAAGTTAAAACTTAAATACCTTTTTCCTTTCTCCAAAATTAAAAAACCCAAAATCCTTTCCCCTTTTTCACTTGAAATTGTATTTTGTTAGTTTATCCACACATTTATATTTTTATTTTTGAACCCCCGAAGAAAAATTCTAGATCTGCCACTGTCTAGGACTCTATGTCAACATTGTGTCCAACTCCTACTAGAGTAGGGTTTTCTTTTAGAATATTACTTCAGAATATATATTGACTTTCTCCAAACTTTTGGATTGTTAATATCTAATCTATATGTTTTTTAGTTGTTCAAATATTTGAAAGAAGATTTGGACCCTAATCATACTTAACGATGGGATGTTAATTAATTTTGTTCATTACCCTTCTTAGGGCTTACTTTATCGTTTTCTTCTAGAAGATCGTTTATCTTTGTATGATCTCTTTGGATGTATACATTTTTTATGTGGTTGCATAAAATCCATTTGAATTTTGTATCTCTATAACCATACATCATTGTGCTTTTCTTTTTCTATTTTTTTTTCAAACTTTGTACTATTGGTCACTAGTTGAGATTAAAAATTACGCTTTCTTACCGAAAAGAGTTGTATCTTTTGAAAGACTTAACAAAACCCCAAAATAATTATTCCAGCACAAAGGAACTTTTATACCCGATCTTCACACCATTTTCATCTCTCTATAAACATCTAAATAAACTGCCTATCCAAGAAGTGTAATTTTTTTTATGAAAGGGTGGTGTCAATTAACAACCTCGACCAGCTTGTAAACTTCTTAGAGGTTCTTTGCGTACCTTTTGTTTTTTCTTTTTCATTTATAGTTTAAAATTTCCATACTTTGTAAGTATTTCTAGTATAATGACATTTTGCATTTGGACTTTACCTCTTGGATGCTTAATACTGAATTATCTACTATCTTAGATGACTCTTCATCATTACTTAATTCATTAAAAGATAATCACTTTTCTTCCTTTTCTTATCCAACATAAATCATAGATAACCTTTTCTCCACTTTCTATGTTAACAATATTCTCTATTTTTCGTGTCTAACATGTAAATGGAGAACTATTCAATGCTAGGAGAAAAGGAATGGTACTTCTTCACTCCAAGGGATAAGAAAATCCAAATAGTGATAGGCTGAACTGAGTTGTGGGAACAGGCTATAGGAATGCTACTGGAGCTGACAAACCTATAAAGCACAACAATGTTAAAGTTGGATTCTGGAAGGCGTTGGTTTTTTACGATGGTAAACTACCCAAAGGTGACAAAACAAACCGAATTATGCATGAATTTAGAGTGAACGAATTGCAGGATCAAAACGCATGCATCTGACATGAGGATAATAATAAATTACTTCCTCAGATTATAGTAGGCTATGAGTTCAACTAGAAACTCCCATTATTCTAAACTTATCTAAGTAGATTTAGAAGCTTCATTTTAACTTTTTTTGTTAAAAAACAAATTTAAGTTGAGAGCAAAGTTGGATAAAAGTGCTCTCAAGAAATTATCCAAATTTTAACTATTTGGGAAATATTTATAGCAAAGTTGAGTTGAGGGCACTTTTATAGATTGAGTTTTAGTGTTTGATACTACAAGGGTGAAATTTAAATGGGTATAGATTTTAGGATATATAGCGTTTTGGCGCTCAAGACCCACTAAATGAAAGGTATTTAATTCCTCTTTCCAACACATCCAATTTTGCCTTAATTGGATACCAGAGTGAAATGTTATGTATATTATTGTGAGCGAACCAATAGGGGTCCTCGATATTGATGTGACACGGAAGTTATGCTCCATTTTAAGGCCATGATATGCTAGCTGCGAACCGTTTTACAGCCCCACCACGCTAGTGGTCACGACGGTGCTAAAATCTCATTATTTTTCTTTAGTTTTTTGAGGGCAAACTAGTTAGTTAGGCCTAATGAACCTATAACTTATACTAAAATATTTTATCTCATTCCATAACACAATTTATCATTCCCTCTCCTCCCAAACTCTCAAGAACATGAAATAAAGGGGGTTTGTCTCAAAATTCTACCTCAAGGCTCAAAACTCAAAGTTTCTTTCAAGAAATCAATAAGTTCATGTATGTGGGTGTTCAATGAGGATCTCTCTTTATCCTCATGCCCAATATTATGCTTTTCGAACATTATTCCATGAATTTTTATGAGCTAGGATTTTTATCCAATTGCGATTTCATGCTTAAATTCGGTTTTTCACGACATATTCACATTTATGAACATGTTTTAATGGGTGGGCATTTGGGAACTCTAGTAGCCATGTTACAGTTTTCAAGTTATCCTCAAGTTCATGCATGATTTCAAGGGTTTAACTCAAGTATTTCAAGTATTATGATTAAGGGATATGTGATCTATCTGGTTTTTAAGGCTATTACGCATTATTAGTACCATGGGTTAGCTTGGGATCACTTGTGGTTCTAAGAACTGTGTTATGACTAGAGGGTAGTTTCTAGTCGTGATAGTAGTTGAACTTGAGAACCATGAATGTATACAAGTCAATGTAATAGTTAGTGAGTCAAGGCATACTTATGATCTAATGAAGAAAGATAGTTTATAGGGGCCATTGGTGAAGTCTGAGCAACTAATGAACCCAATTCATTATGTGATACATCTGGGAAACTCCAATTGAAAATGAAAAAACTAAAAAAGTGGTAAACATATCTGGAAAGCTGTTCTGTCACTAGAAAACTCTCAAAAAATAGTGTAGAATATATGGTTCATCTAAAAAATCAAGAGACGTGTATATCCTCAACAACAAATTAAGTAAACTTGTCTAGAGTAGTAATTTGGTTCTTAATGGGGAAAACTATCATTTTATGATGAGTGAAGGTGTGGTGCTCGGCCACAAGGTCTCAAGAGAGGGGATCAAAGTTAATAAGACATAGATTGAGGTGATTGAAAAATTTCTACTACCGATTTTTGTGAAAGGTATTCTAAGTTTTTTGAGGTATAGTGCATTTTAACATAGAGTTATCAAGGATTTTTATAAAACTTCAAATGCTTTGTGCATTTTTAATGAATGAGGTGAAGTTATTGTGTGATAATATGTCTCTGAAGGCATTGAGTGCCTTAAAGAGAAGTTTATATCGACCCCTATCTTAGTTGTGCCTAAATAGTTCATGGTTTTTGACATTACGTGTGACGCTAGTAGAGAGGTGGTAGGAGCAGTAATAGGTCAAAGGCAAGAAAGTATTCTTCATTATATGTATTACGCGAGCAAACAATAGACTTAATACAACTAAGAAAGATTTACGATGATGGAACAAGAGTTTCTTGTTGTGGTTTTTGTTTTTGTGATGTTTACATCCTACTAGCATGGCACTAAGGTTATTGCACATATATACTATGTAACTCTTAGGTATCTTATGAGAAAAATACAAAGCCTCGATTGATTCAATGAGTATTTTATTGCAAGAATTTGTCTTTGAGATCAAGGATCAATAAGAGACCAGGAATCAAGTCGTTGATCACTTGTCAAAACTTGAGAAATATTTAATGCTAAAATTGAAAGGTGAGATCGACATTGATGATACATTTCCTGATAATGAAGTATTGGCGACATCTTAGGATATGATTTCATGGTTCACGGACAAATTAGTATGTAATGGTTTGCCATCAGACTTTTACATACACTAACAGAAGAAGTTTATATTCTATGTGAATTTTTTTTCTAGGACGATCCATACCTTTTCCATATTTGTGCTGATGGAAAGATTAATAAAAATATGCCTTAGTTTAAAATGATGATCATATTGGAGGCGTACATTCAATCTTATAGTCACATACACAAGATTTTACATTGCAATTATTATTGGCCAACCATTCATCAAGACGCTCATGACCATACAAGAGCATGTGATAATGCTAAAGTCAAGGGGAGATATCAAGAAGGCATGAACTTCCTCTTTTTCTTATTTTTGTGATTAAGTTATTTGATATATGGATTATTGACTTTATAAGCCTATTTGTGTGATCAAATAGGATGAGATACATACTTGTAGCTATTGACTATGTTTCCACATTTGTGCTTCCAAATAATGAAAGGAAGATTGTCAAAAAAAATTTTCTAGCGCTTCTCAATAATGAAAGAAACACTGTCACAAAACGTTTGAAGTGCAATATTTTTTCTAGGTTTGGTACCCCAATGACAATCATTTGTAATGGCAGACCTCATTTTTGTAATAGGTGTTTTTGAGCCCTACATAAGAAGTATGGTGTGAATCATAGGGTAGTTATACCTTACCTTATGTAGTATAGTGGGCAAGTTAAAGTTTACAAGCTGGAGATAATGACATTGTGATGACTATAAATGCAAATAAAATAGATTAGTCTAGGTAGTTGGATGATGTATTATTGACATACCAGATTTCCTTCAAAACCCATATAGGTATGTCTCCCTATTATCTTATATATAGAAAATGGTGTCATTTTTCGATTAAGCTTAAGAACAAGCATCTGTGGGCGCACAAGAAGATGAGTTTGAATTAGGATGATAACTCTACCATGGATCTTGATTAAGTGAACGAGCTAGATGATTTTTGAATTAGATCTTATGAGATTTTAGCTCTTTATAAAAGATAATTAATATCTACCATGATCGAATAGTTGAGTAGCGAGAATTCAATCTGGATAACTTGGTCTTGTTGTATAACTCAAGGCTTTTCTTCTTTCTTGGAAAGTTAAAGTCTAAGTAGATGAGACCATTTGGGTGGTATATGTGTTCTCATGTTGTATAGTTGAACTTGAGGACCATGAATGTTAGCAGTTCAATGTAATAGTAAGTGTGTGAAGGCATACTTAGGAACTAATAAGGAAATAAATATAGTTGATATATGGGCCCTTGGTGAAGTTTGAGCGACCAATGGACCCAAGTTATTCAGTGATATGTCTGGGCAACCTCATTTGAAAAGGAACAAATTGAAAAAGTGGTTGGAAAATGGTAAACATAGTTGAAAGTTGACCTGTCACTCAAAAATTGTCAAAAATTGGTGCAAAATAAAGGGCCATATCCAAATCAAGAGACGAATATCCATTGGCAACAAAGTAACAAAAATTGTCTAGAATAACAATTTGGTGCTTAAATTAGAAAAATATTATTTTATGGTGAAAGAAGGTATAGTTCTTGGCCACAACATCTATAGAAAGGAGATCAAAGCTAATGGGGCAAAGATTGAAGAGACTAAAAATTTCTACCACCATTTTTTGTGCAAAGTATTCAAATCTTTTTGAGGCATGGTGGATTTTATCATAGATTCATCAAGGATTTTTCAAAAATTTCACACCCTTTGTGCAAGCTGTAGGAGAAAATGGCAAAGTTCATGCATGATTATGCATATATGAAGGCACTTGAGTGCCTTAATGAGAAGTTTATATCGGTCCTATATTTGTTGTATTTGAACAGTCGTAGGCCAAATGAATGAAAAGATTATTCATTCTTGATCTGAGGTGGATTTATGCACCTCCGTGTTGTTATCCAGGCTTAATTAGTCTTAATTTAAGGATTTTTCTTGTTCTTAATTAGTAAATTTTGATATAATTGAGCAGCCAAGTGTTTAAGTACTTGATTATAATGTCTAAGGTGTGTTTCAAACATGTTTGGAATCAATTTGGTCACTTAGATTTTAGTCGAGGAAACTAGTGTTACTAACATGAGCTATGTGTTGTTCTAGTTGTTCTCGATGGATTCTAATATGTATAATGAGTTACTAAGTGTATAAGTGTGTAATTATGTGTCGAATAACTTTTTAATAGCTTTTCAGGTTCAATTTAAACAAGCCAAGAGATAAAACACTAAGTTAAAGATCAAAAGGACAAAAACTAGTTCTCTTCGCTTAAGTTACTACTTCATCTTCTAAGATTGTATGTTGTTTTGAGCTCTAAATCATAGTTTTTGATGCTATAGGATGCTTGATGAGTTTATCATAATGATATATGGATGATACGCATGCAGGAAATCAAGTAGAAAAATCATCACAAGGCTCGAAAAGGATGGAAAAAAACATAGGACAAGATTTGACCAAAAATTGTCATTTTGGAGTCATTGGCATGCCACAGATCCTAAACACCACGATAAGGGCATGGCACAACCCTAAGTCAAAATTGACAGCTTTGATCCTACTATAAATACGACACTGAGTTGTTATGTTTTACACCTCTGACGACCTTTGGACTTGAAGGGAGGTTGGCGAACACTTCAATTAGGGGTTTTCTTCTATTATTTTTTTTTATGGATTTTAACATGTATTCATTAATTGTGATTACAGTTACATTCGTGATTGGCTAAACCCCCTTTTTGGGGTTAAGGCCAAGAACAAGACTATTATTATTATGAATTGATTTGGTTTGGTTGTTTATCATATTTGGTTCTTTATTTATCCTTGTTATCACTTTTTTAAGGATTTGTGACCCTTAGAATACATGCATAAGAATCTTGTGAACCCGAAAGAAGGAACAGTAGGAGAGGATGCAGGATAGATAAAATAGAATTGCAATCTTCTAATTGAATGGAGTCATAAATTTAGGATAGGAATATACCAACATCCTTTATTTGTGAAACACCTCGAACTTTGGTCCTTAAAAATGTTTCTGAGCCTTGAACATTCTATGCATCATACGACTACATCATACCACTCCTATGGAGTGGATACAGTTAGAAGTCCTTGGTCGTATGTTGGTCAGTGTCACGTTGGCCAAATTCTGTTCTTGGTACGAGAAGTCATTATACGAGTCATATTTTAGGGTACAAGTAGTAAGGTCCAAACTATATGTTGCTCAGTGTCTAGCCTTGACATTTTACCTAGAGTATAATTTGAGTGGGTACTAGTCGTATGGTAGGGTATAATTCATACTAAGGAGTCGTATGTTGGACAGATGATGGTGTCCAACAATTTGATCAACATATGAGTGAAGGGTACCACTAGAATAACATAGGTATAAGTGGAAGGGGAAAATCATACCCTCCTATGCACATTTTTTAGCCTTTAAGCTGAGGACATTTTAGATATTTCCCACCCAGAACCCTTAAGACCCCACGTCTTATAACATATTTTAGCCTCTTATAACATACTTTGATGGATCAAAACACTCTTAAAATTCTCTCTAAACTATTTATTGAAGATTGGGATAGGGTTTCTGTCACAACTCGAGACTATCCCCTAGTCATGACAAGGGTGCTTACAGTCACAAGTGACCATAAGCTAACCCATGAGCTAGTACCTGCTGTGAGCACTGAATAAAATATGAATATAACAACTGGGGGGAAGACAAACTGAGGGGGAGTATATAAATCTGAATACTGAAATACCATATCGATATTAAGTTTGAAACATCTGATAAAAATTGAAAGTAACTGACTGATTATCTAAGTGACTTCTGAATATCTGAAAGCCTCTAAAATGATTAAGGAGTTTATGGGACAGACTCCCCAACTAACTCTTACTGACTGAATAAAATAAAATACTAAAATAACTGAATAAAGATAACATAACCTTGATGGATGAGGACTTACCACTACAACTGCTGGACTACATTGAATTGTCTAACTATGGTTGGGTGATATAAGATATCATAGCGCAAAGAAAAGTATGCAGTTAGTACTTTGAATGTACTGGTATATGAGATAAGAAAATGCTGATATACATGGGGAAATGTGCATATGAAATAAGGACTAACTGAATAGCATGAGATGACTGAACATAAATGCAGGAAAACTATAACATCTGAGGATGCAAGACCAAGCATAGACATATATCTGAAATAATTTGTAAACTGAAAGTCTAAAATCTGATAGCTGAATAACTAAAAATTTGTATACTTTGGTCAGACAAACCTGAATTGAAACTATACTGAATACTGTACTGAGATTGTGGGAGGTATCATGTAACCGACATACCCTAATCTGAGCTAATCGGGGTCCAACCTGTAAGTCCAGTTGGAAGTGTGTCAGTACTGTACCATGGGTACTAACACTGGATATGTGGATCTACTAAGTTAGCATTCCGAAGGACTAAGGAGTCACCCTTAACTGCTAGGTGTTCTAAAGAGATATGTGTTACCCTCAACTGGTAGGTAGACACTTAGTTAACCCTCAACTAGAAGGTAGACATCTCTAACCTACGCTGGCTATGTGGTTCTGTAACTTGAGGATTGCTACTAAGGGTCACACCCTCCACTATCAAGTAAGCCCTAAAATCAAGTTCAGTCGTCAGATCCTTGAAAGAAGAGTTTTTAGGAGTTGAAGTCTCAATTCACCTCAACTCTAGTTTTAGCTCTTCCAGATGGTCCAGATGGGTTCGTAATGTATTGTGATGCATCCAGAGTGGGTTTAGGTTGTGTCCTCATGTAGCATGGTATGGTCATAGCCTACACCTCCAGACAACTTAAACCCTATGAGAAAAATTATCCTACTTATGATCTTGAGTTAGCTGCCGTAATCTTTGCCTTGAAGATTTGGAGGCATTATCTCTGCGGAATTCATGTAGATGTCTTCACAGATCATAAGAGTCTTTAGTATGACTTTTCTCAAAAAGATCTTAATCTTCGTTAGAGAAGGTGGTTAGAGACTTTGAAAGAATATGATATGAGTGTTCTCTATCATTCGGGCAAGGCCAATGTAGTGGCCGACGCTCCCAATGGACTATCTATGGGTAGTGTTTCTCATGTGGAGGACAGTAAAATAAAGTTAGCTGAGGAAGTACCTCAGCTTGCAAGACTAGGCATTCACTTAGTTGATACAGATGGGGGTGATATATGGGTTCAAGTAGTTTAGAATTATCTCTAGTTTCTGAGGTGAAAGAAAAGCAAGATAGAGATCCTAGCCTTGTCAAGTTGAAAGATTTAGTTCAGGATCAGAAAATGAAGTTTTCTCCTAAGAGGAAGATGGTGTTTTGCGTTGTCAGGGTCGACTCTGTGTTCTAGGTTTTGATGACTTAAGGTAGTGAATTCTTGTAGAGGCGCATGGTACGTGCTACTCTATTCATCTAGGGGACACAAAGATATACCGTGACTTGCGTGAAGTCTATTGGTGAAGTGGGATGAAAAGAGATATTGAAGAGTGTATGGCTAAGTGCTCTACATGTTAGCAGGTTAATATAGAGCATTAAAAGCCTAGTCGTCCTATGCAGGAGTTCATTATTCCTACTTGGAAGTGGGAAGAAGTGAACATGGAATTCCTTTTATTGAGTGTGGATACAACAACAACTATTCTTCCAGTATTTATGATGGCTCCATTTGAAGCTCGCTATGGTAGGAGATATAGATCTCTAATTGGTTAGTTCAAAGTTAGTGAGGCCTCAATCATAGGGCCTGATTGAGTATTCGATGCCTTAGAAAAAGTCCAATTTATTAGAGAAAGACTCCAGGCTTCTTAGAGCCGAAAGAAGTCTTATGTAGATAGTCATAGTAAAGATTTCGAGTTTGAGATTGGTGACTATGTCTATCAAAATCTCTCTCCCATGAAGGGAGTGAAGCGGTTCGGTAAGAAAGGGAAACTCAGTCCCCGATATGTCGATCCCTTCAAGATTCTCAATCGATTTAGCAAGGTAGATTATCGGATCGAATTGCCTTCAGATCTAGCCTCAGTTCATCCAGTCTTCAATGTCCCTTTTCTCAAGAAGTGCATAGGTTACCCAATAGTTGTAGTTCCTATTCAGAGCATTGATGTTCAGAACAATCTATCTTATATGGAGATTCCAGTCGAAATCCTAGACTATGAGAGTCGTAGACTAAGGAACAATGAAGTTCCTCTAGTTAAAGTTATTTGGCGAAATCAATCTATTGAGGGAGATACTTGGGAAGCAGAAGCAGAAATGCATACCAAGTATCCTCACCTCCTATCGACCAACTCAGATCAAGCTCAAGGTAACAGTCCTTCTTAAGCTTACTCAGTTTCATGTTCAGTGTTTATCATAAACTTGGTATCAAGTACCACTGCATATTCAATTATGCATTCATGTATCAATTAAGTTATATAATTATGTATAAGGCATGCAGTCTCAATGTGAGAAACTTAGTTCCTCAGAATACTCAATCATTCATTCAAGAATCAATTACGCTTGCATAAGGTATGCGTGTTCAGTATGATGTATTCAGTTATCAGTCATGTCAGTAATGAGATCATATTTCAGTTATTCATGTTCATTATGTATTTTAGTTTATGTTCTTCCCCTCACTCTCAGTTTCATTCGAGGATGAATATTCTCAAGCGAGAGATATTGTAATACCTGTACCTCTTTCTATCTTAAAATTCACTAAAAAATGTTATGAGCTTTCTTTGAAAGATAAATCCACTTTTTATATGTGGTGGTTTTTAATATTTTCACTTTAATATAAAATTCACTGAACTTCAATAACTGGGTAAGAAGTTATGACTATTTCAGGTTCTGTCGTAAAAAATTGCTATATTGGTCAGTGGCGCGCCATGCCACAAGTTAAAATGGCAATTGTCCTTTTCTAGTTTCTTATCGCGATTTCCTCCACATCGCGTCCTTTGCTATATTGGTCAGTGGCGCGTCACTCACATGTTGTCCTTACCATTGATGCGGTATTGACACCCTTCCATTCAGGGCATAGATTGGATCCCAATTCAGCTATAATGCATCATTTGGGGCATGTCGGTTCGATGACTACCTCCCACAGTCTCAGTATCAGTCTTAGTAAAAGAACTCAGATAGTTCTTAAGAATTTTGGACTATCAGATACAGTCATCTCTGATACTGTATGGAACTACGCTAGTTCATCATATTCATGACGGTCAGATACAACCACTCATGTTATTAGTTATCAGTATTCAGTTATCAGTAATGTTAGTCATTGACATACTCATGTTATCACGATTTCAGATATTTTTACTATGTGTAAGTATGTATTCTCACGTTCATATTAGCCAGTTAGCTAGTATTGTTCATGCATATGAACCCCATGCATTCAGCCTGCCTCACATGCATACTACTACATTCAAAGTAATGACAGATTTGCGCTATTGTATCTTATAGATAGGTTAAAAGATAAGAGCTCCAAAGCATCAGTAGATTCCAGATATCAGTAGTCAGAGTTAGTAGTGATTCCTCATCCATTGAGGACATGATTAAATCTCAATTATCTCATTAATTAGTTTTTTAGTTTGAGTTAGTTGGGGACATGTCCAATCAACTCCTTACTCAAACAGTTCCATCAGTTAGAGGCTTTCTAGACTATTATATTTTGATAGTTATTTTAGTTGTTTGGGGTATTTCATACCCCATTTAGATGTTATATTTTACCTCAGTTATGTGAACCTTATGGCCTTTTAGTTCATGATTCCACATTATTCAGTATATTATGCAGTATACAGGTACATATATCAATCATAGGTTAGCTTGTGGTCCTTCGAGGTCATGAGCACCGTGTAGCATTCCAGCTACCAGATTCGGGGCGTTACAAATATTGTATCAGAGCCTAAGGTTCAATAGAGTCTTAGAAAGTCTTAAAGCCGTATCTAGTGGAGTCTTATACATGGGTGTGTTGCATACCATATTTATGTGCAGGAGGCTATAAGATGTTTTAGGAATAGTTTCCCTTCTTTTAGTATTCATGTCATGCCAGTGAGCATTATCTCAATCTAATATCTCTTTCTAATTCATTTCTTCTCCTTATTTCAAAACATGCCTCCCAAGAGAAGAACCCAGCCTATTTAAGAAGATCCCTTGGATGAACATATTTCTCATGCGGAGTTTAGGGCCACATTCACTACTTTTTCTCAGTCAGTTGCTGCTCAAAATGAATGACCAGCTATCATTCTAGACAATACTGCGGCCACTTCAACTGTAGCTAGGATTTGGGACTTCATACAAATGAATCCTCCATCCTGTCTCGGGTGTAAGACAGACAAGGACCCTCAGGAATTCCTAGATCAGGTGCAGAAAGTTATAGACATAATGGGGGTTACTCATAGTGAGGGTGCTGATCTAGATGCATATCAGTTGCAGGATTTCGCTTACACTTGGTTTAAGTAGTGGAAGTCATAGAAGGCAGATAATACATGGCCAGTTGAGTGGGAGGAGTTTGCTTCTACTTTCCTTGGTAGATTCTTTCCCCTAGAGCTTAGAAAAGATAAGGTGCTAGAGTTCATCAACCTCAGGCAGGGCAATATGAAAGTGAAAGAGTATTCTATTAAGTTTATTCAATTATCCAGATATGCCCCTCATGTGATTACAGATAGCAGGGCAAGGATGAGTAAGTTTGTTTTAGGGGTGAATGATATCGTGGTTAATGAGTGCAGATTTGCCATGCTGAATAGTGACATAACATTAGCCAGGCTCATGACTTATGCTCAACAGATAGAGAAGCAAAAGATTAAGATAAGGGAGAAACAGAATAAGAGAGCGAAGATAGGTAGTTTCAACTTTGCTCAGCCTAATTTGGAAGGAGGAAACCATTCTTAGTTTCATCCTAAGTCATCAATTCCAGCTCATTCTTTAGCTAGTGCTCCAGTTCCTAAGTTCATAAAGGGTAACAAAGATAGAGTGCCAGGCTCTAAGTCCCAGGGTAGTGTTAGCAGTACCAGTACCTATCCTCTTTTCCAAACTTATGGCATGAACTATCAGGGCATTTGCAGAGCTAGTAATGGTAATTCTTTTGGATGTGGCAAGACAGGCCACAGTGTCAGAAACTGTCCTCAGCCAGGTCCTCAGGTTCAACAGAATCGCTCCACAGCTCAGTCCGGCCGCCTAAATCAGTAGGGTGCCACCTCTAGTTCTACTATTGGGCAAAACCCAAATCGTCTCTATGCTCTTCAGTTCTGATAATATCAGGAAATTTTTTTGGATGTGCTTATCAGTATGTTACAGATCTTTTATGTGGATGTTTATGCATTGATAGATCCAGGAGCTTATTTGTCTATTGTCACTCCTTATATAGTAGTCAATTTTGGATTCCATCCTAAAATTTTAGTAGATCTATTTTCAGTCTCTACCCCAGAGGGTAAAACCATCATAGCTCGATGAGTATACAAGAACTGCCCAATTAGGATATTTAAGAAAGTCACTTCAGCAAACTTAGTCAAATTAGAGATGACTAATTTTGATGTTATTCTAGGTATGGAGTGGCTTCATTACTGCTATGACATAGTCACTGCAAAAATAAAATAGTCTAGTTTTAGTTCCCAAATAAACTCGTCCTAGAGTAGAAGGGTAGTTTATCCGCTTACAGAGGTCAGCTTGTTTCCTACCTTTGGGCAAGGAAATTGATATCTAAGGGATTGTCTATCACCTTGTTCATGTTAAGTATTCCTATTTTGAGACTCAAAGTCATGAATCAGTCCCAGTAGTGAATGAATATTCAGATGTGTTTGCCGAAGATCTTTCAGAAATTCCTCCTGAAAGGGAAATAGACTTCGGTATTGATCTTTTTCCTGATACCAGCCTATCTCTATTCTGCCATCCAGAATGGAACCAATATAACTCAAAGAAATGAAATAACAATTGAAGGATCTCTTAGATAAGGGATTCATCAGACCCAGCATTTCCCTGTGGGGTGCTCCAGTATTATTCGTGCGCAAGAAAGGCAGTTCTCTCAGAATGTGTATATACTACCATCAACTCAATAAGGTTACAGTCAAGAACAAGTATTCTCTTCCTAGAATCGATCACTTGTATGACCAACTTCAGGGTGCCAGTTATTTCTAAGATCAATCTCAGATTCGGCTATCATCAGCTCAGAGTTAGGGAATGTGACATTCCAAAAATTGCTTATAAAACTTGGTATCATCACTTTAATTTCTAGTCATGTCCTATGGTCTTACCAATGCCCCAACCACTTTCATGGACTTGATGAATTGTGTTTTCAAGCAGTACTTGGACATGTTCATCATAGTCTTCATAGATGATATTCTTGTCTATTCCCGCAGTGAGCGCGATCATGCACACCATCACAGGACATTACTTCAGACTCTCAGAGATCATTATCTATTCGCCAAAATTTAGTAAGTGTTAGTTTTGGCTAAGGTCTGTAGTATTTCTTGGTCACATCATTTCTGGTTATGGCATTAGAGTATATCCTCAAAAGACCAAAGCTATAAGAAACTAGCCCAGACCATTCTCTCCATCAGATATAAGGAGTTTCTTAGGTCTGGCTGGATATTATGGATGATTTGTTGAGGGATTTTATCCTATTGCATCCCTTATGTCCAGATTGACTCAGAAGAAAATCAAATTTCAGTGGTCAGATCCTTGTAAGAAGAGTTTTTAGGAGTTGGAGACTCAACTCACCTCAGCTCCAATTTTAGCTCTTCTAGATGGTCTAGATGGGTTCGAAGTGTATTGTGATGCATCTAGAGTGGGTTTAGGTTTTTCCCTCATCTAGCATGGTAAGGTCATAGCCTACTCCTCCAGACAGCTTAAACCCCATGAGAAGAATTATCCTACTCATGATCTTAAGTTAGTAGCCGTAGTCTTTTCCATGAAGATTTAGAGGCATTATCTCTACAGAATTTATGTAGATGTCTTCACAGATCGTGAGAGTCTTCAGTATGTCTTTTCTCAGAAAGATCTCAATCTTCATCATAGAAGGTGGTTAGAGCTCTTGAAAGATTATGACATGAGTGTCCTCTATCATCTAGGCAAGGCCAATGTAGTGGCTGACTCTCTCA